>NW_028301718.1:3442303-3755240 GCF_037042655.1 Diuraphis noxia
CCCAAATGTATTGTAAACACGTGTATTAGATGTAAAATAATGTGAACTTAACGTTAAAAATATAAAAAGTATGATTAGTTTAATAGAAATGACTTAAGACGATATTTAGCGGATTCATCACCTGTATTTCAAAATTTTTTTACGACCTTTTATATTCACCCAAATGTATTGTAAAGACGTGTTTTAGATGTAAAATTATGTGAACTTAACGATAAAAATATAAAAAGTATGATTAGTTTAGTAGAAATGACTTAAGACGATATTTAGCGGATTCATCACCTGTATTTCAAAATTTTTTTACGACCTTTTATATTCACCCAAATGTATTGTAAAGACGTGTTTTAGATGTAAAATAATGTGAACTTAACGATAAAAATATAAAAAGTATGATTAGTTCAATACAAATGACTTTAAACGATATTTAGCGGATTCATCACCTGTATTTCAAAATTTTTTTACGACCTTTTATATTCACCCAAATGTATTGTAAAGACGTGTTTTAGATGTAAAATAATGTGAACTTAACGATAAAAATTTAAAAAGTATGAGTAGTTCAATACAAATGACTTTAAACGATATTTTGCGGAATTATCACCATTTTTTACCCAATTTTTTCCCAAATTTTTTTTCTATTTTTTTTATTCACCCAAATGTATTGTAAATACGTGTTTTAGATTTAAAATAATGTGAACTTAACGATAAAAATATAAAAAGTATGATTAGTTCAATACAAATGACTTTAAACGATATTTTGCGGAATTATCACCATTTTTTACCAAATTTTTTCCCAAATTTTTTTTCTTTTTTTTGTATTCACCCAAATGTATTGTAAACACGTGTTTTAGATGTAAAATTATGTGAACTTAACGTTAAAAATATAAAAAGTATGATTAGTTTAATAGAAATGACTTAAGACGATATTTAGCGGATTCATCACCTGTATTTCAAAATTTTTTTACGACCTTTTATATTCACCCAAATGTATTGTAAAGACGTGTTTTAGATGTAAAATAATGTGAACTTAACGTTAAAAATATAAAAAGTATGATTAGTTTAATAGAAATGACTTAAGACGATATTTAGCGGATTCATCACCTGTATTTCAAAATTTTTTTACGACCTTTTATATTCACCCAAATGTATTGTAAAGACGTGTTTTAGATGTAAAATAATGTGAACTTAACGATAAAAATTTAAAAAGTATGAGTAGTTCAATACAAATGACTTTAAACGATATTTTGCGGAATTATCACCATTTTTTACCCAATTTTTTCCCAAATTTTTTTTCTATTTTTTTTATTCACCCAAATGTATTGTAAATACGTGTTTTAGATGTAAAATAATGTGAACTTAACGATAAAAATATAAAAAGTATGATTAGTTCAATACAAATGACTTTAAACGATATTTTGCGGAATTATCACCATTTTTTACCAAATTTTTTCCCAAATTTTTTTTCTTTTTTTTGTATTCACCCAAATGTATTGTAAACACGTGTTTTAGATGTAAAATTATGTGAACTTAACGTTAAAAATATAAAAAGTATGATTAGTTTAATAGAAATGACTTAAGACGATATTTAGCGGATTCATCACCTGTATTTCAAAATTTTTTTACGACCTTTTATATTCACCCAAATGTATTGTAAAGACGTGTTATAGATGTAAAATAATGTGAACTTAACGATAAAAATATAAAAAGTATGATTAGTTCAATACAAATGACTTTAAACGATATTTAGCGGAATTATCACCATTTTTTAACAAATTTTTTCCCAAATTTTTTTTCTATTTTTTGTATTTACCCAAATGTATTGTAAAGACGTGTTTTAGATGTAAAATAATGTGAACTTAACGATAAAAATTTAAAAAGTATGATTAGTTCAATACAAATGACTTTAAACGATATTTAGCGGAATTATCACCATTTTTTACCCAATTTTTTCCCAAATTTTTTTTCTATTTTTTTTATTCACCCAAATGTATTGTAAATACGTGTTTTAGATGTAAAATGATGTGAACTTAACGATAAAAATATAAAAAGTATGATTAGTTTAATAGAAATGACATAAGACGATATTTAGCGGAATTATCACCATTTTTTACCAAATTTTTTCCCAAATTTTTTTTCTTTTTTTTGTATTCACCCAAATGTATTGTAAATACGTGTTTTAGATGTAAAATAATGTGAACTTAACGTTAAAAATATAAAAAGTATGATTAGTTTAATAGAAATGACTTAAGACGATATTTAGCGGATTCATCACCTGTATTTCAAAATTTTTTTACGACCTTTTATATTCACCCAAATGTATTGTAAAGACGTGTTTTAGATGTAAAATAATGTGAACTTAACGATAAAAATTTAAAAAGTATGAGTAGTTCAATACAAATGACTTTAAACGATATTTTGCGGAATTATCACCATTTTTTACCCAATTTTTTCCCAAATTTTTTTTCTATTTTTTTTATTCACCCAAATGTATTGTAAATACGTGTTTTAGATGTAAAATAATGTGAACTTAACGATAAAAATATAAAAAGTATGATTAGTTCAATACAAATGACTTTAAACGATATTTTGCGGAATTATCACCATTTTTTACCAAATTTTTTCCCAAATTTTTTTTCTTTTTTTTGTATTCACCCAAATGTATTGTAAACACGTGTTTTAGATGTAAAATTATGTGAACTTAACGTTAAAAATATAAAAAGTATGATTAGTTTAATAGAAATGACTTAAGACGATATTTAGCGGATTCATCACCTGTATTTCAAAATTTTTTTACGACCTTTTATATTCACCCAAATGTATTGTAAAGACGTGTTATAGATGTAAAATAATGTGAACTTAACGATAAAAATATAAAAAGTATGATTAGTTCAATACAAATGACTTTAAACGATATTTAGCGGAATTATCACCATTTTTTAACAAATTTTTTCCCAAATTTTTTTTCTATTTTTTGTATTTACCCAAATGTATTGTAAATACGTGTTTTAGATGTAAAATAATGTGAACTTAACGATAAAAATATAAAAAGTATGATTACTTCAATACAAATGACTTTAAACGATATTTAGCGGAATTATCACCATTTTTTACCAAATTTTTTTTCTATTTTTTGTATTCACCCAAATGTATTGTAAACACGTGTTTTAGATGTAAAATAATGTGAACTTAACGTTAAAAATATAAAAAGTATGATTAGTTTAATAGAAATGACTTAAGACGATATTTAGCGGATTCATCACCTTTATTTCAAAATTTTTTTACGACCTTTTATATTCACCCAAATGTATTGTAAAGACGTGTTTTAGATGTAAAATAATGTGAACTTAACGATAAAAATATAAAAAGTATGATTAGTTCAATACAAATGACTTTAAACGATATTTAGCGGAATTATCACCATTTTTTACCAAATTTTTTCCCAAATTTTTTTTCTATTTTTTGTATTCACCCAAATGTATTGTAAATACGTGTTTTAGATGTAAAATAATGTGAACTTAACGATAAAAATATAAAAAGTATGATTAGTTCAATACAAATGACTTTAAACGATATTTAGCGGAATTATTACCATTTTTTACCAAATTTTTTTTCTATTTTTTGTATTCACCCAAATGTATTGTAAACACGTGTATTAGATGTAAAATAATGTGAACTTAACGTTAAAAATATAAAAAGTATGATTAGTTTAATAGAAATGACTTAAGACGATATTTAGCGGATTCATCACCTGTATTTCAAAATTTTTTTACGACCTTTTATATTCACCCAAATGTATTGTAAAGACGTGTTTTAGATGTAAAATTATGTGAACTTAACGATAAAAATATAAAAAGTATGATTAGTTTAGTAGAAATGACTTAAGACGATATTTAGCGGATTCATCACCTGTATTTCAAAATTTTTTTACGACCTTTTATATTCACCCAAATGTATTGTAAAGACGTGTTTTAGATGTAAAATAATGTGAACTTAACGATAAAAATATAAAAAGTATGATTAGTTCAATACAAATGACTTTAAACGATATTTAGCGGATTCATCACCTGTATTTCAAAATTTTTTTACGACCTTTTATATTCACCCAAATGTATTGTAAAGACGTGTTTTAGATGTAAAATAATGTGAACTTAACGATAAAAATTTAAAAAGTATGAGTAGTTCAATACAAATGACTTTAAACGATATTTTGCGGAATTATCACCATTTTTTACCCAATTTTTTCCCAAATTTTTTTTCTATTTTTTTTATTCACCCAAATGTATTGTAAATACGTGTTTTAGATTTAAAATAATGTGAACTTAACGATAAAAATATAAAAAGTATGATTAGTTCAATACAAATGACTTTAAACGATATTTTGCGGAATTATCACCATTTTTTACCAAATTTTTTCCCAAATTTTTTTTCTTTTTTTTGTATTCACCCAAATGTATTGTAAACACGTGTTTTAGATGTAAAATTATGTGAACTTAACGTTAAAAATATAAAAAGTATGATTAGTTTAATAGAAATGACTTAAGACGATATTTAGCGGATTCATCACCTGTATTTCAAAATTTTTTTACGACCTTTTATATTCACCCAAATGTATTGTAAAGACGTGTTATAGATGTAAAATAATGTGAACTTAACGATAAAAATATAAAAAGTATGATTAGTTCAATACAAATGACTTTAAACGATATTTAGCGGAATTATCACCATTTTTTACCAAATTTTTTTTCTATTTTTTGTATTCACCCAAATGTATTGTAAACACGTGTTTTAGATGTAAAATAATGTGAACTTAACGTTAAAAATATAAAAAGTATGATTAGTTTAATAGAAATGACTTAAGACGATATTTAGCGGATTCATCACCTGTATTTCAAAAATTTTTTACGACCTTTTATATTCACCCAAATGTATTGTAAAGACGTGTTTTAGATGTAAAATAATGTGAACTTAACGATAAAAATATAAAAAGTATGATTAGTTCAATACAAATGACTTTAAACGATATTTAGCGGAATTATCACCATTTTTTACCAAATTTTTTCCCAAATTTTTTTTCTATTTTTTGTATTCACCCAAATGTATTGTAAATACGTGTTTTAGATGTAAAATAATGTGAACTTAACGATAAAAATATAAAAAGTATGATTAGTTCAATACAAATGACTTTAAACGATATTTAGCGGAATTATTACCATTTTTTACCAAATTTTTTTTCTATTTTTTGTATTCACCCAAATGTATTGTAAACACGTGTATTAGATGTAAAATAATGTGAACTTAACGTTAAAAATATAAAAAGTATGATTAGTTTAATAGAAATGACTTAAGACGATATTTAGCGGATTCATCACCTGTATTTCAAAATTTTTTTACGACCTTTTATATTCACCCAAATGTATTGTAAAGTCGTGTTTTAGATGTAAAATTATGTGAACTTAACGATAAAAATATAAAAAGTATGATTAGTTCAATACAAATGACTTTAAACGATATTTAGCGGAATTATCACCATTTTTTACCAAATTTTTTCCCAAATTTTTTTTCTATTTTTTGTATTCACCCAAATGTATTGTTAATACGTGTTTTAGATGTAAAATAATGTGAACTTAACGATAAAAATATAAAAAGTATGATTAGTTCAATACAAATGACTTTAAACGATATTTAGCGGAATTATCACCATTTTTTACCAAATTTTTTTTCTATTTTTTGTATTCACCCAAATGTATTGTAAACACGTGTTTTAGATGTAAAATAATGTGAACTTAACGTTAAAAATATAAAAAGTATGATTAGTTTAATAGAAATGACTTAAGACGATATTTAGCGGATTCATCACCTGTATTTCATAATTTTTTTACGACCTTTTATATTCACCCAAATGTATTGTAAAGACGTGTTATAGATGTAAAATATTGTGAACTTAACGATAAAAATATAAAAAGTATGATTAGTTCAATACAAATGACTTTAAACGATATTTAGCGGAATTATCACCATTTTTTAACAAATTTTTTCCCAAATTTTTTTTCTATTTTTTGTATTTACCCAAATGTATTGTAAATACGTGTTTTAGATGTAAAATAATGTGAACTTAACGATAAAAATATAAAAAGTATGATTAGTTCAATACAAATGACTTTAAACGATATTTAGCGGAATTATCACCATTTTTTACCAAATTTTTTTTCTATTTTTTGTATTCACCCAAATGTATTGTAAACACGTGTTTTAGATGTAAAATAATGTGAACTTAACGTTAAAAATATAAAAAGTATGATTAGTTTAATAGAAATGACTTAAGACGATATTTAGCGGATTCATCACCTGTATTTCAAAATTTTTTTACGACCTTTTATATTCACCCAAATGTATTGTAAAGACGTGTTTTTGATGTAAAATAATGTGAACTTAACGATAAAAATATAAAAAGTATGATTAGTTCAATACAAATGACTTTAAACGATATTTAGCGGAATTATCACCATTTTTTACCAAATTTTTTCCCAAATTTTTTTTCTATTTTTTGTATTCACCCAAATGTATTGTAAATACGTGTTTTAGATGTAAAATAATGTGAACTTAACGATAAAAATATAAAAAGTATGATTAGTTCAATACAAATGACTTTAAACGATATTTAGCGGAATTATTACCATTTTTTACCAAATTTTTTTTCTATTTTTTGTATTCACCCAAATGTATTGTAAACACGTGTATTAGATGTAAAATAATGTGAACTTAACGGTAAAAATATAAAAAGTATGATTAGTTTAATAGAAATGACTTAAGACGATATTTAGCGGATTCATCACCTGTATTTCAAAATTTTTTTACGACCTTTTATATTCACCCAAATGTATTGTAAAGACGTGTTTTAGATGTAAAATTATGTGAACTTAACGATAAAAATATAAAAAGTATGATTAGTTCAATACAAATGACTTTAAACGATATTTAGCGGAATTATCACCATTTTTTACCAAATTTTTTTTCTATTTTTTGTATTCACCCAAATGTATTGTAAACACGTGTATTAGATGTAAAATAATGTGAACTTAACGGTAAAAATATAAAAAGTATGATTAGTTTAATAGAAATGACTTAAGACGATATTTAGCGGATTCATCACCTGTATTTCAAAATTTTTTTACGACCTTTTATATTCACCCAAATGTATTGTAAAGACGTGTTTTAGATGTAAAATTATGTGAACTTAACGATAAAAATATAAAAAGTATGATTAGTTCAATACAAATGACTTTAAACGATATTTAGCGGAATTATCACCATTTTTTACCAAATTTTTTCCCAAATTTTTTTTCTATTTTTTGTATTCACCCAAATGTATTGTTAATACGTGTTTTAGATGTAAAATAATGTGAACTTAACGATAAAAATATAAAAAGTATGATTAGTTCAATACAAATGACTTTAAACGATATTTAGCGGAATTATCATCATTTTTTACCAAATTTTTTTTCTATTTTTTGTATTCACCCAAATGTATTGTAAACACGTGTTTTAGATGTAAAATAATGTGAACTTAACGTTAAAAATATAAAAAGTATGATTAGTTTAATAGAAATGACTTAAGACGATATTTAGCGGATTCATCACCTGTATTTCAAAATTTTTTTACGACCTTTTATATTCACCCAAATGTATTGTAAAGACGTGTTTTAGATGTAAAATAATGTGAAATTAACGATAAAAATATAAAAAGTATGATTAGTTCAATACAAATGACTTTAAACGATATTTAGCGGAATTATCACCATTTTTTACCAAATTTTTTCCCAAATTTTTTTTCTATTTTTTGTATTCACCCAAATGTATTGTAAATACGTGTTTTAGATGTAAAATAATGTGAACTTAACGATAAAAATATAAAAAGTATGATTAGTTCAATACAAATGACTTTAAACGATATTTAGCGGAATTATTACCATTTTTTACCAAATTTTTTTTCTATTTTTTGTATTCACCCAAATGTATTGTAAACACGTGTATTAGATGTAAAATAATGTGAACTTAACGTTAAAAATATAAAAAGTATGATTAGTTTAATAGAAATGACTTAAGACGATATTTAGCGGATTCATCACCTGTATTTCAAAATTTTTTTACGACCTTTTATATTCACCCAAATGTATTGTAAAGACGTGTTTTAGATGTAAAATTAGGTGAACTTAACGATAAAAATATAAAAAGTATGATTAGTTCAATACAAATGACTTTAAACGATATTTAGCGGAATTATCACCATTTTTTACCAAATTTTTTCCCAAATTTTTTTTCTATTTTTTGTATTCACCCAAATGTATTGTAAAGACGTGTTTTAGATGTAAAATTATGTGAACTTAACGATAAAAATATAAAAAGTATGATTAGTTTAGTAGAAATGACTTAAGACGATATTTAGCGGATTCATCACCTGTATTTCAAAATTTTTTTACGATTTTTTATATTCACCCAAATGTATTGTAAAGACGTGTTTTAGATGTAAAATAATGTGAACTTAACGATAAAAATATAAAAAGTATGATTAGTTCAATACAAATGACTTTAAACGATATTTAGCGGAATTATCACAATTTTTTACCAAATTTTTTTTCTATTTTTTGTATTTACCCAAATGTATTGTAAATACGTGTTTTAGATGTAAAATAATGTGAACTTAACGTTAAAAATATAAAAAGTATGATTAGTTTAATAGAAATGACTTAAGACGATATTTAGCGGATTCATCACCTGTATTTCAAAATTTTTTTACGACCTTTTACATTCACCCAAATGTATTGTAAAGACGTGTTTTAGATGTAAAATAATGTGAACTTAACGATAAAAATTTAAAAAGTATGATTAGTTCAATACAAATGACTTTAAACGATATTTAGCGGAATTATCACCATTTTTTACCCAATTTTTTCCCAAATTTTTTTTCTATTTTTTTTATTCACCCAAATGTATTGTAAATACGTGTTTTAGATGTAAAATGATGTGAACTTAACGATAAAAATATAAAAAGTATGATTAGTTTAATAGAAATGACTTAAGACGATATTTAGCGGAATTATCACCATTTTTTACCAAATTTTTTCCCAAATTTTTTTTCTTTTTTTTGTATTCACCCAAATGTATTGTAAATACGTGTTTTAGATGTAAAATAATGTGAACTTAACGTTAAAAATATAAAAAGTATGATTAGTTTAATAGAAATGACTTAAGACGATATTTAGCGGATTCATCACCTGTATTTCAAAATTTTTTTACGACCTTTTATATTCACCCAAATGTATTGTAAAGACGTGTTTTAGATGTAAAATAATGTGAACTTAACGATAAAAATTTAAAAAGTATGAGTAGTTCAATACAAATGACTTTAAACGATATTTTGCGGAATTATCACCATTTTTTACCCAATTTTTTCCCAAATTTTTTTTCTATTTTTTTTATTCACCCAAATGTATTGTAAATACGTGTTTTAGATTTAAAATAATGTGAACTTAACGATAAAAATATAAAAAGTATGATTAGTTCAATACAAATGACTTTAAACGATATTTTGCGGAATTATCACCATTTTTTACCAAATTTTTTCCCAAATTTTTTTTCTTTTTTTTGTATTCACCCAAATGTATTGTAAACACGTGTTTTAGATGTAAAATTATGTGAACTTAACGTTAAAAATATAAAAAGTATGATTAGTTTAATAGAAATGACTTAAGACGATATTTAGCGGATTCATCACCTGTATTTCAAAATTTTTTTACGACCTTTTATATTCACCCAAATGTATTGTAAAGACGTGTTATAGATGTAAAATAATGTGAACTTAACGATAAAAATATAAAAAGTATGATTAGTTCAATACAAATGACTTTAAACGATATTTAGCGGAATTATCACCATTTTTTAACAAATTTTTTCCCAAATTTTTTTTCTATTTTTTGTATTTACCCAAATGTATTGTAAATACGTGTTTTAGATGTAAAATAATGTGAACTTAACGATAAAAATATAAAAAGTATGATTAGTTCAATACAAATGACTTTAAACGATATTTAGCGGAATTATCACCATTTTTTACCAAATTTTTTTTCTATTTTTTGTATTCACCCAAATGTATTGTAAACACGTGTTTTAGATGTAAAATAATGTGAACTTAACGTTAAAAATATAAAAAGTATGATTAGTTTAATAGAAATGACTTAAGACGATATTTAGCGGATTCATCACCTGTATTTCAAAAATTTTTTACGACCTTTTATATTCACCCAAATGTATTGTAAAGACGTGTTTTAGATGTAAAATAATGTGAACTTAACGATAAAAATATAAAAAGTATGATTAGTTCAATACAAATGACTTTAAACGATATTTAGCGGAATTATCACCATTTTTTACCAAATTTTTTCCCAAATTTTTTTTCTATTTTTTGTATTCACCCAAATGTATTGTAAATACGTGTTTTAGATGTAAAATAATGTGAACTTAACGATAAAAATATAAAAAGTATGATTAGTTCAATACAAATGACTTTAAACGATATTTAGCGGAATTATTACCATTTATTACCAAATTTTTTTTCTATTTTTTGTATTCACCCAAATGTATTGTAAACACGTGTATTAGATGTAAAATAATGTGAACTTAACGTTAAAAATATAAAAAGTATGATTAGTTTAATAGAAATGACTTAAGACGATATTTAGCGGATTCATCACCTGTATTTCAAAATTTTTTTACGACCTTTTATATTCACCCAAATGTATTGTAAAGACGTGTTTTAGATGTAAAATTATGTGAACTTAACGATAAAAATATAAAAAGTATGATTAGTTCAATACAAATGACTTTAAACGATATTTAGCGGAATTATCACCATTTTTTACCAAATTTTTTCCCAAATTTTTTTTCTATTTTTTGTATTCACCCAAATGTATTGTTAATACGTGTTTTAGATGTAAAATAATGTGAACTTAACGATAAAAATATAAAAAGTATGATTAGTTCAATACAAATGACTTTAAACGATATTTAGCGGAATTATCACCATTTTTTACCAAATTTTTTTTCTATTTTTTGTATTCACCCAAATGTATTGTAAACACGTGTTTTAGATGTAAAATAATGTGAACTTAACGTTAAAAATATAAAAAGTATGATTAGTTTAATAGAAATGACTTAAGACGATATTTAGCGGATTCATCACCTGTATTTCAAAATTTTTTTACGACCTTTTATATTCACCCAAATGTATTGTAAAGACGTGTTATAGATGTAAAATAATGTGAACTTAACGATAAAAATATAAAAAGTATGATTAGTTCAATACAAATGACTTTAAACGATATTTAGCGGAATTATCACCATTTTTTAACAAATTTTTTCCCAAATTTTTTTTCTATTTTTTGTATTTACCCAAATGTATTGTAAATACGTGTTTTAGATGTAAAATAATGTGAACATAACGATAAAAATATAAAAAGTATGATTAGTTCAATACAAATGACTTTAAACGATATTTAGCGGAATTATCACCATTTTTTACCAAATTTTTTTTCTATTTTTTGTATTCACCCAAATGTATTGTAAACACGTGTTTTAGATGTAAAATAATGTGAACTTAACGTTAAAAATATAAAAAGTATGATTAGTTTAATAGAAATGACTTAAGACGATATTTAGTTGATTCATCACCTGTATTTCAAAATTTTTTTACGACCTTTTATATTCACCCAAATGTATTGTAAAGACGTGTTTTTGATGTAAAATAATGTGAACTTAACGATAAAAATATAAAAAGTATGATTAGTTCAATACAAATGACTTTAAACGATATTTAGCGGAATTATCACCATTTTTTACCAAATTTTTTCCCAAATTTTTTTTCTATTTTTTGTATTCACCCAAATGTATTGTAAATACGTGTTTTAGATGTAAAATAATGTGAACTTAACGATAAAAATATAAAAAGTATGATTAGTTCAATACAAATGACTTTAAACGATATTTAGCGGAATTATTACCATTTTTTACCAAATTTTTTTTCTATTTTTTGTATTCACCCAAATGTATTGTAAACACGTGTATTAGATGTAAAATAATGTGAACTTATTAACGGTAAAAATATAAAAAGTATGATTAGTTTAATAGAAATGACTTAAGACGATATTTAGCGGATTCATCACCTGTATTTCAAAATTTTTTTACGACCTTTTATATTCACCCAAATGTATTGTAAAGACGTGTTTTAGATGTAAAATTATGTGAACTTAACGATAAAAATATAAAAAGTATGATTAGTTCAATACAAATGACTTTAAACGATATTTAGCGGAATTATCACCATTTTTTACCAAATTTTTTCCCAAATTTTTTTTCTATTTTTTGTATTCACCCAAATGTATTGTTAATACGTGTTTTAGATGTAAAATAATGTGAACTTAACGATAAAAATATAAAAAGTATGATTAGTTCAATACAAATGACTTTAAACGATATTTAGCGGAATTATCACCATTTTTTACCAAATTTTTTTTCTATTTTTTGTATTCACCCAAATGTATTGTAAACACGTGTTTTAGATGTAAAATAATGTGAACTTAACGTTAAAAATATAAAAAGTATGATTAGTTTAATAGAAATGACTTAAGACGATATTTAGCGGATTCATCACCTGTATTTCAAAATTTTTTTACGACCTTTTATATTCACCCAAATGTATTGTAAAGACGTGTTTTAGATGTAAAATAATGTGAACTTAACGATAAAAATATAAAAAGTATGATTAGTTCAATACAAAAAATTTAAACGATATTTAGCGGAATTATCACCATTTTTTACCAAATTTTTTCCCAAATTTTTTTTCTATTTTTTGTATTCACCCAAATGTATTGTAAATACGTGTTTTAGATGTAAAATAATGTGAACTTAACGATAAAAATATAAAAAGTATGATTAGTTCAATACAAATGACTTTAAACGATATTTAGCGGAATTATTACCATTTTTTACCAAATTTTTTTTCTATTTTTTGTATTCACCCAAATGTATTGTAAACACGTGTATTAGATGTAAAATAATGTGAACTTAACGTTAAAAATATAAAAAGTATGATTAGTTTAATAGAAATGACTTAAGACGATATTTAGCGGATTCATCACCTGTATTTCAAAATTTTTTTACGACCTTTTATATTCACCCAAATGTATTGTAAAGACGTGTTTTAGATGTAAAATTATGTGAACTTAACGATAAAAATATAAAAAGTATGATTAGTTCAATACAAATGACTTTAAACGATATTTAGCGGAATTATCACCATTTTTTACCAAATTTTTTCCCAAATTTTTTTTCTATTTTTTGTATTCACCCAAATGTATTGTTAATACGTGTTTTAGATGTAAAATAATGTGAACTTAACGATAAAAATATAAAAAGTATGATTAGTTCAATACAAATGACTTTAAACGATATTTAGCGGAATTATCACCATTTTTTACCAAATTTTTTTTCTATTTTTTGTATTCACCCAAATGTATTGTAAACACGTGTTTTAGATGTAAAATAATGTGAACTTAACGTTAAAAATATAAAAAGTATGATTAGTTTAATAGAAATGACTTAAGACGATATTTAGCGGATTCATCACCTGTATTTCAAAATTTTTTTACGACCTTTTATATTCACCCAAATGTATTGTAAAGACGTGTTTTTGATGTAAAATAATGTGAACTTAACGATAAAAATATAAAAAGTATGATTAGTTCAATACAAATGACTTTAAACGATATTTAGCGGAATTATCACCATTTTTTACCAAATTTTTTCCCAAATTTTTTTTCTATTTTTTGTATTCACCCAAATGTATTGTAAATACGTGTTTTAGATGTAAAATAATGTGAACTTAACGATAAAAATATAAAAAGTATGATTAGTTCAATACAAATGACTTTAAACGATATTTAGCGGAATTATTACCATTTTTTACCAAATTTTTTTTCTATTTTTTGTATTCACCCAAATGTATTGTAAACACGTGTATTAGATGTAAAATAATGTGAACTTAACGGTAAAAATATAAAAAGTATGATTAGTTTAATAGAAATGACTTAAGACGATATTTAGCGGATTCATCACCTGTATTTCAAAATTTTTTTACGACCTTTTATATTCACCCAAATGTATTGTAAAGACGTGTTTTAGATGTAAAATTATGTGAACTTAACGATAAAAATATAAAAAGTATGATTAGTTCAATACAAATGACTTTAAACGATATTTAGCGGAATTATCACCATTTTTTACCAAATTTTTTCCCAAATTTTTTTTCTATTTTTTGTATTCACCCAAATGTATTGTTAATACGTGTTTTAGATGTAAAATAATGTGAACTTAACGATAAAAATATAAAAAGTATGATTAGTTCAATACAAATGACTTTAAACGATATTTAGCGGAATTATCACCATTTTTTACCAAATTTTTTTTCTATTTTTTGTATTCACCCAAATGTATTGTAAACACGTGTTTTAGATGTAAAATATTGTGAACTTAACGTTAAAAATATAAAAAGTATGATTAGTTTAATAGAAATGACTTAAGACGATATTTAGCGGATTCATCACCTGTATTTCAAAATTTTTTTACGACCTTTTATATTCACCCAAATGTATTGTAAAGACGTGTTATAGATGTAAAATAATGTGAACTTAACGATAAAAATATAAAAAGTATGATTAGTTCAATACAAATGACTTTAAACGATATTTAGCGGAATTATCACCATTTTTTAACAAATTTTTTCCCAAATTTTTTTTCTATTTTTTGTATTTACCCAAATGTATTGTAAATACGTGTTTTAGATGTAAAATAATGTGAACTTAACGATAAAAATATAAAAAGTATGATTAGTTCAATACAAATGACTTTAAACGATATTTAGCGGAATTATCACCATTTTTTACCAAATTTTTTTTCTATTTTTTGTATTCACCCAAATGTATTGTAAACACGTGTTTTAGATGTAAAATAATGTGAACTTAACGTTAAAAATATAAAAAGTATGATTAGTTTAATAGAAATGACTTAAGACGATATTTAGCGGATTCATCACCTGTATTTCAAAATTTTTTTACGACCTTTTATATTCACCCAAATGTATTGTAAAGACGTGTTTTAGATGTAAAAAAATGTGAACTGAACGATAAAAATATAAAAAGTATGATTAGTTCAATACAAATGACTTTAAACGATATTTAGCGGAATTATCACCATTTTTTACCAAATTTTTTCCCAAATTTTTTTTCTATTTTTTGTATTCACCCAAATGTATTGTAAATACGTGTTTTAGATGTAAAATAATGTGAACTTAACGATAAAAATATAAAAAGTATGATTAGTTCAATACAAATGACTTTAAACGATATTAAGCGGAATTATTACCATTTTTTACCAAATTTTTTTTCAATTTTTTGTATTCACCCAAATGTATTGTAAACACGTGTATTAGATGTAAAATAATGTGAACTTAACGTTAAAAATATAAAAAGTATGATTAGTTTAATAGAAATAACTTAAGACGATATTTAGCGGATTCATCACCTGTATTTCAAAATTTTTTTACGACCTTTTATATTCACCCAAATGTATTGTAAAGACGTGTTTTAGATGTAAAATTATGTGAACTTAACGATAAAAATATAAAAAGTATGATTAGTTCAATACAAATGACTTTAAACGATATTTAGCGGAATTATCACCATTTTTTACCAAATTTTTTCCCAAATTTTTTTTCTATTTTTTGTATTCACCCAAATGTATTGTTAATACGTGTTTTAGATGTAAAATAATGTGAACTTAACGATAAAAATATAAAAAGTATGATTAGTTCAATACAAATGACTTTAAACGATATTTAGCGGAATTATCACCATTTTTTACCAAATTTTTTTTCTATTTTTTGTATTCACCCAAATGTATTGTAAACACGTGTTTTAGATGTAAAATAATGTGAACTTAACGTTAAAAAAATAAAAAGTATGATTAGTTCAATACAAATGACTTTAAACGATATTTAGCGGAATTATCACCATTTTTTACCAAATTTTTTTTCTATTTTTTGTATTCACCCAAATGTATTGTAAACACGTGTTTTAGATGTAAAATATTGTGAACTTAACGTTAAAAATATAAAAAGTATGATTAGTTTAATAGAAATGACTTAAGACGATATTTAGCGGATTCATCACCTGTATTTCAAAATTTTTTTACGACCTTTTATATTCACCCAAATGTATTGTAAAGACGTGTTTTAGATGTAAAATAATGTGAACTTAACGATAAAAAAATAAAAAGTATGATTAGTTCAATACAAATGACTTTAAACGATATTTAGCGGAATTATCACCATTTTTTACCAAATTTTTTTTCTATTTTTTGTATTCACCCAAATGTATTGTAAACACGTGTTTTAGATGTAAAATAATGTGAACTTAACGTTAAAAATATAAAAAGTATGATTAGTTTAATAGAAATGACTTAAGACGATATTTAGCGGATTCATCACCTGTATTTCAAAATTTTTTTACGACCTTTTATATTCACCCAAATGTATTGTAAAGACGTGTTTTAGATGTAAAATAATGTGAACTTAACGATAAAAAAATAAAAAGTATGATTAGTTCAATACAAATGACTTTAAACGATATTTAGCGGAATTATCACCATTTTTTACCAAATTTTTTTTCTATTTTTTGTATTCACCCAAATGTATTGTAAACACGTGTTTTAGATGTAAAATAATGTGAACTTAACGTTAAAAAAATAAAAAGTATGATTAGTTCAATACAAATGACTTTAAACGATATTTAGCGGAATTATCACCATTTTTTACCAAATTTTTTTTCTATTTTTTGTATTCACCCAAATGTATTGTAAACACGTGTTTTAGATGTAAAATAATGTGAACTTAACGTTAAAAATATAAAAAGTATGATTAGTTTAATAGAAATGACTTAAGACGATATTTAGCGGATTCATCACCTGTATTTCAAAATTTTTTTACGACCTTTTATATTCACCCAAATGTATTGTAAAGACGTGTTTTAGATGTAAAATAATGTGAACTTAACGATAAAAATATAAAAAGTATGATTAGTTCAATACAAATGACTTTAAACGATATTTAGCGGAATTATCACCATTTTTTACCAAATTTTTTCCCAAATTTTTTTTCTATTTTTTGTATTCACCCAAATGTATTGTAAATACGTGTTTTAGATGTAAAATAATGTGAACTTAACGATAAAAATATAAAAAGTATGATTAGTTCAATACAAATGACTTTAAACGATATTAAGCGGAATTATTACCATTTTTTACCAAATTTTTTTTCAATTTTTTGTATTCACCCAAATGTATTGTAAACACGTGTATTAGATGTAAAATAATGTGAACTTAACGTTAAAAATATAAAAAGTATGATTAGTTTAATAGAAATGACTTAAGACGATATTTAGCGGATTCATCACCTGTATTTCAAAATTTTTTTACGACCTTTTATATTCACCCAAATGTATTGTAAAGACGTGTTTTAGATGTAAAATTATGTGAACTTAACGATAAAAATATAAAAAGTATGATTAGTTCAATACAAATGACTTTAAACGATATTTAGCGGAATTATCACCATTTTTTACCAAATTTTTTCCCAAATTTTTTTTCTATTTTTTGTATTCACCCAAATGTATTGTTAATACGTGTTTTAGATGTAAAATAATGTGAACTTAACGATAAAAATATAAAAAGTATGATTAGTTCAATACAAATGACTTTAAACGATATTTAGCGGAATTATCACCATTTTTTACCAAATTTTTTTTCTATTTTTTGTATTCACCCAAATGTATTGTAAACACGTGTTTTAGATGTAAAATAATGTGAACTTAACGTTAAAAAAATAAAAAGTATGATTAGTTCAATACAAATAACTTTAAACGATATTTAGCGGAATTATCACCATTTTTTACCAAATTTTTTTTCTATTTTTTGTATTCACCCAAATGTATTGTAAACACGTGTTTTAGATGTAAAATATTGTGAACTTAACGTTAAAAATATAAAAAGTATGATTAGTTTAATAGAAATGACTTAAGACGATATTTAGCGGATTCATCACCTGTATTTCAAAATTTTTTTACGACCTTTTATATTCACCCAAATGTATTGTAAAGACGTGTTTTAGATGTAAAATAATGTGAACTTAACGATAAAAAAATAAAAAGTATGATTAGTTCAATACAAATGACTTTAAACGATATTTAGCGGAATTATCACCATTTTTTACCAAATTTTTTTTCTATTTTTTGTATTCACCCAAATGTATTGTAAACACGTGTTTTAGATGTAAAATAATGTGAACTTAACGTTAAAAAAATAAAAAGTATGATTAGTTCAATACAAATGACTTTAAACGATATTTAGCGGAATTATCACCATTTTTTACCAAATTTTTTTTCTATTTTTTGTATTCACCCAAATGTATTGTAAACACGTGTTTTAGATGTAAAATAATGTGAACTTAACGTTAAAAATATAAAAAGTATGATTAGTTTAATAGAAATGACTTAAGACGATATTTAGCGGATTCATCACCTGTATTTCAAAATTTTTTTACGACCTTTTATATTCACCCAAATGTATTTTAAAGACGTGTTTTAGATGTAAAATAATGTGAACTTAACGATAAAAATATAAAAAGTATGATTAGTTCAATACAAATGACTTTAAACGATATTTAGCGGAATTATCACCATTTTTTACCAAATTTTTTTTCTATTTTTTGTATTCACCCAAATGTATTGTTAATACGTGTTTTAGATGTAAAATAATGTGAACTTAACGATAAAAAAATAAAAAGTATGATTAGTTCAATACAAATGACTTTAAACGATATTTAGCGGAATTATCACCATTTTTTACCAAATTTTTTTTCTATTTTTTGTATTCACCCAAATGTATTGTAATCACGTGTTTTAGATGTAAAATAATGTGAACTTAACGTTAAAAATATAAAAAGTATGATTAGTTTAATAGAAATGACTTAAGACGATATTTAGCGGATTCATCACCTGTATTTCAAAATTTTTTTACGACATTTTATATTCACCCAAATGTATTGTAAAGACGTGTTTTAGATGTAAAATTATGTGAACTTAACGATAAAAATATAAAAAGTATGATTAGTTCAATACAAATGACTTTAAACGATATTTAGCGGAATTATCACCATTTTTTACCAAATTTTTTCCCAAATTTTTTTTCTATTTTTTGTATTCACCCAAATGTATTGTTAATACGTGTTTTAGATGTAAAATAATGTGAACTTAACGATAAAAATATAAAAAGTATGATTAGTTCAATACAAATGACTTTAAACGATATTTAGCGGAATTATCACCATTTTTTACCAAATTTTTTTTCTATTTTTTGTATTCACCCAAATGTATTGTAAACACGTGTTTTAGATGTAAAATAATGTGAACTTAACGTTAAAAATATAAAAAGTATGATTAGTTTAATAGAAATGACTTAAGACGATATTTAGCGGATTCATCACCTGTATTTCAAAATTTTTTTACGACCTTTTATATTCACCCAAATGTATTGTAAAGACGTGTTTTAGATGTAAAATAATGTGAACATAACGATAAAAATATAAAAAGTATGATTAGTTCAATACAAATGACTTTAAACGATATTTAGCGGAATTATCACCATTTTTTACCAAATTTTTTCCCAAATTTTTTTTCTATTTTTTGTATTCACCCAAATGTATTGTAAATACGTGTTTTAGATGTAAAATAATGTGAACTTAACGATAAAAATATAAAAAGTATGATTAGTTCAATACAAATGACTTTAAACGATATTAAGCGGAATTATTACCATTTTTTACCAAATTTTTTTTCAATTTTTTGTATTCACCCAAATGTATTGTAAACACGTGTATTAGATGTAAAATAATGTGAACTTAACGTTAAAAATATAAAAAGTATGATTAGTTTAATAGAAATAACTTAAGACGATATTTAGCGGATTCATCACCTGTATTTCAAAATTTTTTTACGACCTTTTATATTCACCCAAATGTATTGTAAAGACGTGTTTTAGATGTAAAATTATGTGAACTTAACGATAAAAATATAAAAAGTATGATTAGTTCAATACAAATGACTTTAAACGATATTTAGCGGAATTATCACCATTTTTTACCAAATTTTTTCCCAAATTTTTTTTCTATTTTTTGTATTCACCCAAATGTATTGTTAATACGTGTTTTAGATGTAAAATAATGTGAACTTAACGATAAAAATATAAAAAGTATGATTAGTTTAATAGAAATGACTTAAGACGATATTTAGCGGATTCATCACCTGTATTTCAAAACTTTTTTACGACCTTTTATATTCACCCAAATGTATTGTAAAGACGTGTTTTAGATGTAAAATTATGTGAACTTAACGATAAAAATATAAAAAGTATGATTAGTTCAATACAAATGACTTTAAACGATATTTAGCGGAATTATCACCATTTTTTACCAAATTTTTTCCCAAATTTTTTTTCTATTTTTTGTATTCACCCAAATGTATTGTTAATACGTGTTTTAGATGTAAAATAATGTGAACTTAACGATAAAAATATAAAAAGTATGATTAGTTCAATACAAATGACTTTAAACGATATTTAGCGGAATTATCACCATTTTTTACCAAATTTTTTTTCTATTTTTTGTATTCACCCAAATGTATTGTAAACACGTGTTTTAGATGTAAAATAATGTGAACTTAACGTTAAAAATATAAAAAGTATGATTAGTTTAATAGAAATGACTTAAGACGATATTTAGCGGATTCATCACCTGTATTTAAAAATTTTTTTACGACCTTTTATATTCACCCAAATGTATTGTAAAGACGTGTTTTAGATGTAAAATAATGTGAACTTAACGATAAAAATATAAAAAGTATGATTAGTTCAATACAAATGACTTTAAACGATATTTAGCGGAATTATTACCATTTTTTACCAAATTTTTTTTCTATTTTTTGTATTCACCCAAATGTATTGTAAACACGTGTATTAGATGTAAAATAATGTGAACTTAACGTTAAAAATATAAAAAGTATGATTAGTTTAATAGAAATGACTTAAGACGATATTTAGCGGATTCATCACCTGTATTTCAAAACTTTTTTACGACCTTTTATATTCACCCAAATGTATTGTAAAGACGTGTTTTAGATGTAAAATTATGTGAACTTAACGATAAAAATATAAAAAGTATGATTAGTTCAATACAAATGACTTTAAACGATATTTAGCGGAATTATCACCATTTTTTACCAAATTTTTTTTCTATTTTTTGTATTCACCCAAATGTATTGTAAACACGTGTTTTAGATGTAAAATAATGTGAACTTAACGTTAAAAATATAAAAAGTATGATTAGTTTAATAGAAATGACTTAAGACGATATTTAGCGGATTCATCACCTGTATTTCAAAATTTTTTTACGACCTTTTATATTCACCCAAATGTATTGTAAAGACGTGTTTTAGATGTAAAATAATGTGAACTTAACGATAAAAATATAAAAAGTATGATTAGTTCAATACAAATGACTTTAAACGATATTTAGCGGAATTATTACCATTTTTTACCAAATTTTTTTTCTATTTTTTGTATTCACCCAAATGTATTGTAAACACGTGTATTAGATGTAAAATAATGTGAACTTAACGTTAAAAATATAAAAAGTATGATTAGTTTAATAAATGACTTAAGACGATATTTAGCGGATTCATCACCTGTATTTCAAAACTTTTTTACGACCTTTTATATTCACCCAAATGTATTGTAAAGACGTGTTTTAGATGTAAAATTATGTGAACTTAACGATAAAAATATAAAAAGTATGATTAGTTCAATACAAATGACTTTAAACGATATTTAGCGGAATTATCACCATTTTTTACCAAATTTTTTCCCAAATTTTTTTTCTATTTTTTGTATTCACCCAAATGTATTGTTAATACGTGTTTTAGATGTAAAATAATGTGAACTTAACGATAAAAATATAAAAAGTATGATTAGTTCAATACAAATGACTTTAAACGATATTTAGCGGAATTATCACCATTTTTTACCAAATTTTTTTTCTATTTTTTGTATTCACCCAAATGTATTGTAAACACGTGTTTTAGATGTAAAATAATGTGAACTTAACGTTAAAAATATAAAAAGTATGATTAGTTTAATAGAAATGACTTAAGACGATATTTAGCGGATTCATCACCTGTATTTCAAAATTTTTTTACGACCTTTTATATTCACCCAAATGTATTGTAAAGACGTGTTTTAGATGTAAAATTATGTGAACTTAACGATAAAAATATAAAAAGTATGATTAGTTCAATACAAATGACTTTAAACGATATTTAGCGGAATTATCACCATTTTTTACCAAATTTTTTCCCAAATTTTTTTTCTATTTTTTGTATTCACCCAAATGTATTGTTAATACGTGTTTTAGATGTAAAATAATGTGAACTTAACGATAAAAATATAAAAAGTATGATTAGTTCAATACAAATGACTTTAAACGATATTTAGCGGAATTATCACCATTTTTTACCAAATTTTTTTTCTATTTTTTGTATTCACCCAAATGTATTGTAAACACGTGTTTTAGATGTAAAATAATGTGAACTTAACGTTAAAAATATAAAAAGTATGATTAGTTTAATAGAAATGACTTAAGATGATATTTAGCGGATTCATCACCTGTATTTCAAAATTTTTTTACGACCTTTTATATTCACCCAAATGTATTGTAAAGACGTGTTATAGATGTAAAATAAAGTGAACTTAACGATAAAAATATAAAAAGTATGATTAGTTCAATACAAATGACTTTAAACGATATTTAGCGGAATTATCACCATTTTTTAACAAATTTTTTCCCAAATTTTTTTTCTATTTTTTGTATTTACCCAAATGTATTGTAAATACGTGTTTTAGATGTAAAATAATGTGAACTTAACGATAAAAATATAAAAAGTATGATTAGTTCAATAAAAATGACTTTAAACGATATTTAGCGGAATTATCACCATTTTTTACCAAATTTTTTTTCTATTTTTTGTATTCACCCAAATGTATTGTAAACACGTGTTTTAGATGTAAAATAATGTGAACTTAACGTTAAAAATATAAAAAGTATGATTAGTTTAATAGAAATGACTTAAGACGATATTTAGCGGATTCATCACCTGTATTTCAAAATTTTTTTACGACCTTTTATATTCACCCAAATGTATTGTAAAGACGTGTTTTAGATGTAAAATAATGTGAACTTAACGATAAAAATTTAAAAAGTATGATTAGTTCAATACAAATGACTTTAAACGATATTTAGCGGAATTATCACCATTTTTTACCAAATTTTTTTTCTATTTTTTGTATTCACCCAAATGTATTGTAAACACGTGTTTTAGATGTAAAATAATGTGAACTTAACGTTAAAAATATAAAAAGTATGATTAGTTTAGTAGAAATGACTTAAGACGATATTTAGCGGATTCATCACCTGTATTTCAAAATTTTTTTACGACCTTTTATATTCACCCAAATGTTTTGTAAAGACGTGTTTTAGATGTAAAATAATGTGAACTTAACGATAAAAATATAAAAAGTATGATTAGTTCAATACAAATGACTTTAAACGATATTTAGCGGAATTATCACCATTTTTTACCAAATTTTTTTTCTATTTTTTGTATTCACCCAAATGTATTGTAAACACGTGTTTTAGATGTAAAATAATGTGAACTTAACGTTAAAAATATAAAAAGTATGATTAGTTTAGTAGAAATGACTGAAGACGATATTTAGCGGATTCATCACCTGTATTTCAAAATTTTTTTACGACCTTTTATATTCACCCAAATGTATTGTAAAGACGTGTTTTAGATGTAAAATAATGTGAACTTAACGATAAAAATATAAAAAGTATGATTAGTTCAATACAAATGACTTTAAACGATATTTAGCGGAATTATTACCATTTTTTACCAAATTTTTTTTCTATTTTTTGTATTCACCCAAATGTATTGTAAACACGTGTATTAGATGTAAAATAATGTGAACTTAACGTTAAAAATATAAAAAGTATGATTAGTTTAATAGAAATGACTTAAGACGATATTTAGCGGATTCATCACCTGTATTTCAAAACTTTTTTACGACCTTTTATATTCACCCAAATGTATTGTAAAGACGTGTTTTAGATGTAAAATTATGTGAACTTAACGATAAAAATATAAAAAGTATGATTAGTTCAATACAAATGACTTTAAACGATATTTAGCGGAATTATCACCATTTTTTACCAAATTTTTTCCCAAATTTTTTTTCTATTTTTTGTATTCACCCAAATGTATTGTTAATACGTGTTTTAGATGTAAAATAATGTGAACTTAACGATAAAAATATAAAAAGTATGATTAGTTCAATACAAATGACTTTAAACGATATTTAGCGGAATTATCACCATTTTTTACCAAATTTTTTTTCTATTTTTTGTATTCACCCAAATGTATTGTAAACACGTGTTTTAGATGTAAAATAATGTGAACTTAACGTTAAAAATATAAAAAGTATGATTAGTTTAATAGAAATGACTTAAGACGATATTTAGCGGATTCATCACCTGTATTTCAAAATTTTTTTACGACCTTTTATATTCACCCAAATGTATTGTAAAGACGTGTTTTAGATGTAAAATAATGTGAACTTAACGATAAAAATATAAAAAGTATGATTAGTTCAATACAAATGACTTTAAACGATATTTAGCGGAATTATCACCATTTTTTACCAAATTTTTTTTCTATTTTTTGTATTCACCCAAATGTATTGTAAACACGTGTTTTAGATGTAAAATAATGTGAACTTAACGTTAAAAATATAAAAAGTATGATTAGTTTAATAGAAATGACTTAAGACGATATTTAGCGGATTCATCACCTGTATTTCAAAATTTTTTTACGACCTTTTATATTCACCCAAATGTATTGTAAAGACGTGTTTTAGATGTAAAATTATGTGAACTTAACGATAAAAATATAAAAAGTATGATTAGTTCAATACAAATGACTTTAAACGATATTTAGCGGAATTATCACCATTTTTTACCAAATTTTTTCCCAAATTTTTTTTCTATTTTTTGTATTCACCCAAATGTATTGTTAATACGTGTTTTAGATGTAAAATAATGTGAACTTAACGATAAAAATATAAAAAGTATGATTAGTTCAATACAAATGACTTTAAACGATATTTAGCGGAATTATCACCATTTTTTACCAAATTTTTTTTCTATTTTTTGTATTCACCCAAATGTATTGTAAACACGTGTTTTAGATGTAAAATAATGTGAACTTAACGTTAAAAATATAAAAAGTATGATTAGTTTAATAGAAATGACTTAAGACGATATTTAGCGGATTCATCACCTGTATTTCAAAATTTTTTTACGACCTTTTATATTCACCCAAATGTATTGTAAAGACGTGTTTTAGATGTAAAATAATGTGAACTTAACGATAAAAATATAAAAAGTATGATTAGTTCAATACAAATGACTTTAAACGATATTTAGCGGAATTATCACCATTTTTTACCAAATTTTTTTTCTATTTTTTGTATTCACCCAAATGTATTGTAAACACGTGTTTTAGATGTAAAATAATGTGAACTTAACGTTAAAAATATAAAAAGTATGATTAGTTTAATAGAAATGACTTAAGACGATATTTAGCGGATTCATCACCTGTATTTCAAAATTTTTTTACGACCTTTTATATTCACCCAAATGTATTGTAAAGACGTGTTTTAGATGTAAAATTATGTGAACTTAACGATAAAAATATAAAAAGTATGATTAGTTCAATACAAATGACTTTAAACGATATTTAGCGGAATTATCACCATTTTTTACCAAATTTTTTTTCTATTTTTTGTATTCACCCAAATGTATTGTAAACACGTGTTTTAGATGTAAAATAATGTGAACTTAACGTTAAAAATATAAAAAGTATGATTAGTTTAGTAGAAATGACTTAAGACGATATTTAGCGGATTCATCACCTGTATTTCAAAATTTTTTTACGACCTTTTATATTCACCCAAATGTATTGTAAAGACGTGTTTTAGATGTAAAATAATGTGAACTTAACGATAAAAATATAAAAAGTATGATTAGTTCAATACAAATGACTTTAAACGATATTTAGCGGAATTATCACCATTTTTTACCAAATTTTTTTTCTATTTTTTGTATTCACCCAAATGTATTGTAAATACGTGTTTTAGATGTAAAATAATGTGAACTTAACGTTAAAAATATAAAAAGTATGATTAGTTTAATAGAAATGACTTAAGACGATATTTAGCGGATTCATCACCTGTATTTCAAAATTTTTTTACGACCTTTTATATTCACCCAAATGTATTGTAAAGACGTGTTTTAGATGTAAAATAATGTGAACTTAACGATAAAAATTTAAAAAGTATGATTAGTTCAATACAAATGACTTTAAACGATATTTATCGGAATTATCACCATTTTTTACCCAATTTTTTCCCAAATTTTTTTTTATTTTTTTTATTCACCCAAATGTATTGTAAATACGTGTTTTAGATGTAAACTAATGTAAACTTAACGATAAAAATATAAAAAGTATGATTAGTTCAATACAAATGACTTTAAACGATATTTTGCGGAATTATCACCATTTTTTACCAAATTTTTTCCCAAAATTTTTTTTCTTTTTTTTGTAATCACCCAAATGTATTGTAAATACGTGTTTTAGATGTAAAATAATGTGAACTTAACGTTAAAAATATAAAAAGTATGATTAGTTTAATAGAAATGACTTAAGACGATATTTAGCGGATTCATCACCTGTATTTCAAAATTTTTTTACGACCTTTTATATTCACCCAAATGTATTGTAAAGACGTGTTTTAGATGTAAAATAATGTGAACTTAACAATAAAAATTTAAAAAGTATGATTAGTTCAATACAAATGACTTTAAACGATATTTAGCGGAATTATCACCATTTTTTACCAAATTTTTTCCCAAATTTTTTTTCTATTTTTTGTATTCACCCAAATGTATTGTTAATACGTGTTTTAGATGTAAAATAATGTGAACTTAACGATAAAAATATAAAAAGTATGATTAGTTCAATACAAATGACTTTAAACGATATTTAGCGGAATTATCACCATTTTTTAACAAATTTTTTCCCAAATTTTTTTTCTATTTTTTGTATTTACCCAAATGTATTGTAAATACGTGTTTTAGATGTAAAATAATGTGAACTTAACGATAAAAATATAAAAAGTATGATTAGTTCAATACAAATGACTTTAAACGATATTTAGCGGAATTATCACCATTTTTTACCAAATTTTTTGTATTCACCCAAATGTATTGTAAACACGTGTTTTAGATGTAAAATAATGTGAACTTAACGTTAAAAATATAAAAAGTATGATTAGTTTAATAGAAATGACTTAAGACGATATTTAGCGGATTCATCACCTGTATTTCAAAATTTTTTTACGACCTTTTATATTCACCCAAATGTATTGTAAAGACGTGTTTTAGATGTAAAATAATGTGAACTTAACGATAAAAATATAAAAAGTATGATTAGTTCAATACAAATGACTTTAAACGATATTTAGCGGAATTATTACCATTTTTTACCAAATTTTTTTTCTATTTTTTGTATTCACCCAAATGTATTGTAAACACGTGTATTAGATGTAAAATAATGTGAACTTAACGTTAAAAATATAAAAAGTATGATTAGTTTAATAGAAATGACTTAAGACGATATTTAGCGGATTCATCACCTGTATTTCAAAATTTTTTTACGACCTTTTATATTCACCCAAATGTATTGTAAAGACGTGTTTTAGATGTAAAATTATGTGAACTTAACGATAAAAATATAAAAAGTATGATTAGTTCAATACAAATGACTTTAAACGATATTTAGCGGAATTATCACCATTTTTTACCAAATTTTTTCCCAAATTTTTTTTCTATTTTTTGTATTCACCCAAATGTATTGTTAATACGTGTTTTAGATGTAAAATAATGTGAACTTAACGATAAAAATATAAAAAGTATGATTAGTTCAATACAAATGACTTTAAACGATATTTAGCGGAATTATCACCATTTTTTACCAAATTTTTTTTCTATTTTTTGTATTCACCCAAATGTATTGTAAACACGTGTTTTAGATGTAAAATAATGTGAACTTAACGTTAAAAATATAAAAAGTATGATTAGTTTAATAGAAATGACTTAAGACGATATTTAGCGGATTCATCACCTGTATTTCAAAATTTTTTTACGACCTTTTATATTCACCCAAATGTATTGTAAAGACGTGTTTTAGATGTAAAATAATGTGAACTTAACGATAAAAATATAAAAAGTATGATTAGTTCAATACAAATGACTTTAAACGATATTTAGCGGAATTATCACCATTTTTTACCAAATTTTTTTTCTATTTTTTGTATTCACCCAAATGTATTGTAAACACGTGTTTTAGATGTAAAATAATGTGAACTTAACGTTAAAAATATAAAAAGTATGATTAGTTTAATAGAAATGACTTAAGACGATATTTAGCGGATTCATCACCTGTATTTCAAAATTTTTTTACGACCTTTTATATTCACCCAAATGTATTGTAAAGACGTGTTTTAGATGTAAAATTATGTGAACTTAACGATAAAAATATAAAAAGTATGATTAGTTCAATACAAATGACTTTAAACGATATTTAGCGGAATTATCACCATTTTTTACCAAATTTTTTTTCTATTTTTTGTATTCACCCAAATGTATTGTAAACACGTGTTTTAGATGTAAAATAATGTGAACTTAACGTTAAAAATATAAAAAGTATGATTAGTTTAGTAGAAATGACTTAAGACGATATTTAGCGGATTCATCACCTGTATTTCAAAATTTTTTTACGACCTTTTATATTCACCCAAATGTATTGTAAAGACGTGTTTTAGATGTAAAATAATGTGAACTTAACGATAAAAATATAAAAAGTATGATTAGTTCAATACAAATGACTTTAAACGATATTTAGCGGAATTATCACCATTTTTTACCAAATTTTTTCCCAAATTTTTTTTCTATTTTTTGTATTCACCCAAATGTATTGTTAATACGTGTTTTAGATGTAAAATAATGTGAACTTAACGATAAAAATATAAAAAGTATGATTAGTTCAATACAAATGACTTTAAACGATATTTAGCGGAATTATCACCATTTTTTAACAAATTTTTTCCCAAATTTTTTTTCTATTTTTTGTATTTACCCAAATGTATTGTAAATACGTGTTTTAGATGTAAAATAATGTGAACTTAACGATAAAAATATAAAAAGTATGATTAGTTCAATACAAATGACTTTAAACGATATTTAGCGGAATTATCACCATTTTTTACCAAATTTTTTTTCTATTTTTTGTATTCACCCAAATGTATTGTAAACACGTGTTTTAGATGTAAAATAATGTGAACTTAACGTTAAAAATATAAAAAGTATGATTAGTTTAATAGAAATGACTTAAGACGATATTTAGCGGATTCATCACCTGTATTTCAAAATTTTTTTACGACCTTTTATATTCACCCAAATGTATTGTAAAGACGTGTTTTAGATGTAAAATTATGTGAACTTAACGATAAAAATATAAAAAGTATGATTAGTTCAATACAAATGACTTTAAACGATATTTAGCGGAATTATCACCATTTTTTACCAAATTTTTTCCCAAATTTTTTTTCTATTTTTTGTATTCACCCAAATGTATTGTTAATACGTGTTTTAGATGTAAAATAATGTGAACTTAACGATAAAAATATAAAAAGTATGATTAGTTCAATACAAATGACTTTAAACGATATTTAGCGGAATTATCACCATTTTTTACCAAATTTTTTTTCTATTTTTTGTATTCACCCAAATGTATTGTAAACACGTGTTTTAGATGTAAAATAATGTGAACTTAACGTTAAAAATATAAAAAGTATGATTAGTTTAATAGAAATGACTTAAGATGATATTTAGCGGATTTATCACCTGTATTTCAAAATTTTTTTACGACCTTTTATATTCACCCAAATGTATTGTAAAGACGTGTTATAGATGTAAAATAAAGTGAACTTAACGATAAAAATATAAAAAGTATGATTAGTTCAATACAAATGACTTTAAACGATATTTAGCGGAATTATCACCATTTTTTAACAAATTTTTTCCCAAATTTTTTTTCTATTTTTTGTATTTACCCAAATGTATTGTAAATACGTGTTTTAGATGTAAAATATTGTGAACTTAACGATAAAAATATAAAAAGTATGATTAGTTCAATACAAATGACTTTAAACGATATTTAGCGGAATTATCACCATTTTTTACCAAATTTTTTTTCTATTTTTTGTATTCACCCAAATGTATTGTAAATACGTGTTTTAGATGTAAAATAATGTGAACTTAACGTTAAAAATATAAAAAGTATGATTAGTTTAATAGAAATGACTTAAGACGATATTTAGCGGATTCATCACCTGTATTTCAAAATTTTTTTACGACCTTTTATATTCACCCAAATGTATTGTAAAGACGTGTTTTAGATGTAAAATAATGTGAACTTAACGATAAAAATTTAAAAAGTATGATTAGTTCAATACAAATGACTTTAAACGATATTTATCGGAATTATCACCATTTTTTACCCAATTTTTTCCCAAATTTTTTTTCTATTTTTTTAATTCACCCAAATGTATTGTAAATACGTGTTTTAGATGTAAACTAATGTAAACTTAACGATAAAAATATAAAAAGTATGATTAGTTCAATACAAATGACTTTAAACGATATTTAGCGGAATTATCACCATTTTTTAACAAATTTTTTTCCAAATTTTTTTTCTATTTTTTGTATTTACCCAAATGTATTGTAAATACGTGTTTTAGATGTAAAATAATGTGAACTTAACGATAAAAATATAAAAAGTATGATTAGTTCAATACAAATGACTTTAAACGATATTTAGCGGAATTATCACCATTTTTTACCAAATTTTTTGTATTCACCCAAATGTATTGTAAACACGTGTTTTAGATGTAAAATAATGTGAACTTAACGTTAAAAATATAAAAAGTATGATTAGTTTAATAGAAATGACTTAAGACGATATTTAGCGGATTCATCACCTGTATTTCAAAATTTTTTTACGACCTTTTATATTCACCCAAATGTATTGTAAAGACGTGTTTTAGATGTAAAATAATGTGAACTTAACGATAAAAATATAAAAAGTATGATTAGTTCAATACAAATGACTTTAAACGATATTTAGCGGAATTATTACCATTTTTTACCAAATTTTTTTTCTATTTTTTGTATTCACCCAAATGTATTGTAAACACGTGTATTAGATGTAAAATAATGTGAACTTAACGTTAAAAATATAAAAAGTATGATTAGTTTAATAGAAATGACTTAAGACGATATTTAGCGGATTCATCACCTGTATTTCAAAATTTTTTTACGACCTTTTATATTCACCCAAATGTATTGTAAAGACGTGTTTTAGATGTAAAATTATGTGAACTTAACGATAAAAATATAAAAAGTATGATTAGTTCAATACAAATGACTTTAAACGATATTTAGCGGAATTATCACCATTTTTTACCAAATTTTTTCCCAAATTTTTTTTCTATTTTTTGTATTCACCCAAATGTATTGTTAATACGTGTTTTAGATGTAAAATAATGTGAACTTAACGATAAAAATATAAAAAGTATGATTAGTTCAATACAAATGACTTTAAACGATATTTAGCGGAATTATCACCATTTTTTACCAAATTTTTTTTCTATTTTTTGTATTCACCCAAATGTATTGTAAACACGTGTTTTAGATGTAAAATAATGTGAACTTAACGTTAAAAATATAAAAAGTATGATTAGTTTAATAGAAATGACTTAAGACGATATTTAGCGGATTCATCACCTGTATTTCAAAATTTTTTTACGACCTTTTATATTCACCCAAATGTATTGTAAAGACGTGTTTTAGATGTAAAATAATGTGAACTTAACGATAAAAATATAAAAAGTATGATTAGTTCAATACAAATGACTTTAAACGATATTTAGCGGAATTATCACCATTTTTTACCAAATTTTTTTTCTATTTTTTGTATTCACCCAAATGTATTGTAAACACGTGTTTTAGATGTAAAATAATGTGAACTTAACGTTAAAAATATAAAAAGTATGATTAGTTTAATAGAAATGACTTAAGACGATATTTAGCGGATTCATCACCTGTATTTCAAAATTTTTTTACGACCTTTTATATTCACCCAAATGTATTGTAAAGACGTGTTTTAGATGTAAAATTATGTGAACTTAACGATAAAAATATAAAAAGTATGATTAGTTCAATACAAATGACTTTAAACGATATTTAGCGGAATTATCACCATTTTTTACCAAATTTTTTTTCTATTTTTTGTATTCACCCAAATGTATTGTAAACACGTGTTTTAGATGTAAAATAATGTGAACTTAACGTTAAAAATATAAAAAGTATGATTAGTTTAGTAGAAATGACTTAAGACGATATTTAGCGGATTCATCACCTGTATTTCAAAATTTTTTTACGACCTTTTATATTCACCCAAATGTATTGTAAAGACGTGTTTTAGATGTAAAATAATGTGAACTTAACGATAAAAATATAAAAAGTATGATTAGTTCAATACAAATGACTTTAAACGATATTTAGCGGAATTATCACCATTTTTTACCAAATTTTTTCCCAAATTTTTTTTCTATTTTTTGTATTCACCCAAATGTATTGTTAATACGTGTTTTAGATGTATAATAATGTGAACTTAACGATAAAAATATAAAAAGTATGATTAGTTCAATACAAATGACTTTAAACGATATTTAGCGGAATTATCACCATTTTTTAACAAATTTTTTCCCAAATTTTTTTTCTATTTTTTGTATTTACCCAAATGTATTGTAAATACGTGTTTTAGATGTAAAATAATGTGAACTTAACGATAAAAATATAAAAAGTATGATTAGTTCAATACAAATGACTTTAAACGATATTTAGCGGAATTATCACCATTTTTTACCAAATTTTTTTTCTATTTTTTGTATTCACCCAAATGTATTGTAAACACGTGTTTTAGATGTAAAATAATGTGAACTTAACGTTAAAAATATAAAAAGTATGATTAGTTTAATAGAAATGACTTAAGACGATATTTAGCGGATTCATCACCTGTATTTCAAAATTTTTTTACGACCTTTTATATTCACCCAAATGTATTGTAAAGACGTGTTTTAGATGTAAAATAATGTGAACTTAACGATAAAAATATAAAAAGTATGATTAGTTCAATACAAATGACTTTAAACGATATTTAGCGGAATTATCACCATTTTTTACCAAATTTTTTCCCAAATTTTTTTTCTATTTTTTGTATTCACCCAAATGTATTGTAAATACGTGTTTTAGATGTAAAATAATGTGAACTTAACGATAAAAATATAAAAAGTATGATTAGTTCAATACAAATGACTTTAAACGATATTAAGCGGAATTATTACCATTTTTTACCAAATTTTTTTTCAATTTTTTGTATTCACCCAAATGTATTGTAAACACGTGTATTAGATGTAAAATAATGTGAACTTAACGTTAAAAATATAAAAAGTATGATTAGTTTAATAGAAATAACTTAAGACGATATTTAGCGGATTCATCTCCTGTATTTCAAAATTTTTTTACGACCTTTTATATTCACCCAAATGTATTGTAAAGACGTGTTTTAGATGTAAAATTATGTGAACTTAACGATAAAAATATAAAAAGTATGATTAGTTCAATACAAATGACTTTAAACGATATTTAGCGGAATTATCACCATTTTTTACCAAATTTTTTCCCAAATTTTTTTTCTATTTTTTGTATTCACCCAAATGTATTGTAAATACGTGTTTTAGATGTAAAATAATGTGAACTTAACGATAAAAATATAAAAAGTATGATTAGTTCAATACAAATGACTTTAAACGATATTTAGCGGAATTATCACCATTTTTTACCAAATTTTTTTTCTATTTTTTGTATTCACCCAAATGTATTGTAAACACGTGTTTTAGATGTAAAATAATGTGAACTTAACGTTAAAAATATAAAAAGTATGATTAGTTTAATAGAAATGACTTAAGACGATATTTAGCGGATTCATCACCTGTATTTCAAAATTTTTTTACGACCTTTTATATTCACCCAAATGTATTGTAAAGACGTGTTTTAGATGTAAAATTATGTGAACTTAACGATAAAAATATAAAAAGTATGATTAGTTCAATACAAATGACTTTAAACGATATTTAGCGGAATTATCACCATTTTTTACCAAATTTTTTCCCAAATTTTTTTTCTATTTTTTGTATTCACCCAAATGTATTGTTAATACGTGTTTTAGATGTAAAATAATGTGAACTTAACGATAAAAATATAAAAAGTATGATTAGTTCAATACAAATGACTTTAAACGATATTTAGCGGAATTATCACCATTTTTTACCAAATTTTTTTTCTATTTTTTGTATTCACCCAAATGTATTGTAAACACGTGTTTTAGATGTAAAATAATGTGAACTTAACGTTAAAAATATAAAAAGTATGATTAGTTTAATAGAAATGACTTAAGATGATATTTAGCGGATTCATCACCTGTATTTCAAAATTTTTTTACGACCTTTTATATTCACCCAAATGTATTGTAAAGACGTGTTATAGATGTAAAATAAAGTGAACTTAACGATAAAAATATAAAAAGTATGATTAGTTCAATACAAATGACTTTAAACGATATTTAGCGGAATTATCACCATTTTTTAACAAATTTTTTCCCAAATTTTTTTTCTATTTTTTGTATTTACCCAAATGTATTGTAAATACGTGTTTTAGATGTAAAATAATGTGAACTTAACGATAAAAATATAAAAAGTATGATTAGTTCAATACAAATGACTTTAAACGATATTTAGCGGAATTATCACCATTTTTTACCAAATTTTTTTTCTATTTTTTGTATTCACCCAAATGTATTGTAAATACGTGTTTTAGATGTAAAATAATGTGAACTTAACGTTAAAAATATAAAAAGTATGATTAGTTTAATAGAAATGACTTAAGACGATATTTAGCGGATTCATCACCTGTATTTCAAAATTTTTTTACGACCTTTTATATTCACCCAAATGTATTGTAAAGACGTGTTTTAGATGTAAAATAATGTGAACTTAACGATAAAAATTTAAAAAGTATGATTAGTTCAATACAAATGACTTTAAACGATATTTATCGGAATTATCACCATTTTTTACCCAATTTTTTCCCAAATTTTTTTTCTATTTTTTTTATTCACCCAAATGTATTGTAAATACGTGTTTTAGATGTAAACTAATGTAAACTTAACGATAAAAATATAAAAAGTATGATTAGTTCAATACAAATGACTTTAAACGATATTTTGCGGAATTATCACCATTTTTTACCAAATTTTTTCCCAAAATTTTTTTTCTTTTTTTTGTAATCACCCAAATGTATTGTAAATACGTGTTTTAGATGTAAAATAATGTGAACTTAACGTTAAAAATATAAAAAGTATGATTAGTTTAATAGAAATGACTTAAGACGATATTTAGCGGATTCATCACCTGTATTTCAAAATTTTTTTACGACCTTTTATATTCACCCAAATGTATTGTAAAGACGTGTTTTAGATGTAAAATAATGTGAACTTAACAATAAAAATTTAAAAAGTATGATTAGTTCAATACAAATGACTTTAAACGATATTTAGCGGAATTATCACCATTTTTTACCAAATTTTTTCCCAAATTTTTTTTCTATTTTTTGTATTCACCCAAATGTATTGTTAATACGTGTTTTAGATGTAAAATAATGTGAACTTAACGATAAAAATATAAAAAGTATGATTAGTTCAATACAAATGACTTTAAACGATATTTAGCGGAATTATCACCATTTTTTAACAAATTTTTTCCCAAATTTTTTTTCTATTTTTTGTATTTACCCAAATGTATTGTAAATACGTGTTTTAGATGTAAAATAATGTGAACTTAACGATAAAAATATAAAAAGTATGATTAGTTCAATACAAATGACTTTAAACGATATTTAGTGGAATTATCACCATTTTTTACCAAATTTTTTGTATTCACCCAAATGTATTGTAAACACGTGTTTTAGATGTAAAATAATGTGAACTTAACGTTAAAAATATAAAAAGTATGATTAGTTTAATAGAAATGACTTAAGACGATATTTAGCGGATTCATCACCTGTATTTCAAAATTTTTTACGACCTTTTATATTCACCCAAATGTATTGTAAAGACGTGTTTTAGATGTAAAATAATGTGAACTTAACGATAAAAATATAAAAAGTATGATTAGTTCAATACAAATGACTTTAAACGATATTTAGCGGAATTATTACCATTTTTTACCAAATTTTTTTTCTATTTTTTGTATTCACCCAAATGTATTGTAAACACGTGTATTAGATGTAAAATAATGTGAACTTAACGTTAAAAATATAAAAAGTATGATTAGTTTAATAGAAATGACTTAAGACGATATTTAGCGGATTCATCACCTGTATTTCAAAATTTTTTTACGACCTTTTATATTCACCCAAATGTATTGTAAAGACGTGTTTTAGATGTAAAATTATGTGAACTTAACGATAAAAATATAAAAAGTATGATTAGTTCAATACAAATGACTTTAAACGATATTTAGCGGAATTATCACCATTTTTTACCAAATTTTTTCCCAAATTTTTTTTCTATTTTTTGTATTCACCCAAATGTATTGTTAATACGTGTTTTAGATGTAAAATAATGTGAACTTAACGATAAAAATATAAAAAGTATGATTAGTTCAATACAAATGACTTTAAACGATATTTAGCGGAATTATCACCATTTTTTACCAAATTTTTTTTCTATTTTTTGTATTCACCCAAATGTATTGTAAACACGTGTTTTAGATGTAAAATAATGTGAACTTAACGTTAAAAATATAAAAAGTATGATTAGTTTATTAGAAATGACTTAAGACGATATTTAGCGGATTCATCACCTGTATTTCAAAATTTTTTTACGACCTTTTATATTCACCCAAATGTATTGTAAAGACGTGTTTTAGATGTAAAATAATGTGAACTTAACGATAAAAATATAAAAAGTATGATTAGTTCAATACAAATGACTTTAAACGATATTTAGCGGAATTATCACCATTTTTTACCAAATTTTTTTTCTATTTTTTGTATTCACCCAAATGTATTGTAAACACGTGTTTTAGATGTAAAATAATGTGAACTTAACGTTAAAAATATAAAAAGTATGATTAGTTTAATAGAAATGACTTAAGACGATATTTAGCGGATTCATCACCTGTATTTCAAAATTTTTTTACGACCTTTTATATTCACCCAAATGTATTGTAAAGACGTGTTTTAGATGTAAAATAATGTGAACTTAACGATAAAAATATAAAAAGTATGATTAGTTCAATACAAATGACTTTAAACGATATAAAGCGGAATTATCACCATTTTTTACCAAATTTTTTTTCTATTTTTTGTATTCACCCAAATGTATTGTAAATACGTGTTTTAGATGTAAAATAATGTGAACTTAACGTTAAAAATATAAAAAGTATGATTAGTTTAATAGAAATGACTTAAGACGATATTTAGCGGATTCATCACCTGTATTTCAAAATTTTTTTACGACCTTTTTTATTCACCCAAATGTATTGTAAAGACGTGTTTTAGATGTAAAATAATGTGAACTTAACGATAAAAATTTAAAAAGTATGATTAGTTCAATACAAATGGCTTTAAACGATATTTAGCGGAATTATCACCATTTTTTACCAAATTTTTTCCCAAATTTATTTCTATTTTTTGTATTCACCCAAATGTATTGTAAATACGTGTTTTAGATGTAAAATAATGTGAACTTAACGATAAAAATATAAAAAGTATGATTAGTTCAATACAAATGACATTAAACGATATTTAGCGGAATTATCACCATTTTTTACCAAATTTTTTTTCTATTTTTTGTATTCACCCAAATGTATTGTAAACACGTGTTTTAGATGTAAAATAATGTGAACTTAACGTTAAAAATATAAAAAGTATGATTAGTTTATTAGAAATGACTTAAGACGATATTTAGCGGATTCATCACCTGTATTTCAAAATTTTTTTACGACCTTTTATATTCACCCAAATGTATTGTAAAGACGTGTTTTAGATGTAAAATAATGTGAACTTAACGATAAAAATATAAAAAGTATGATTAGTTCAATACAAATGACTTTAAACGATATTTAGCGGAATTATCACCATTTTTTACCAAATTTTTTTTCTATTTTTTGTATTCACCCAAATGTATTGTAAATACGTGTTTTAGATGTAAAATAATGTGAACATAACGATAAAAATATAAAAAATATGATTAGTTCAATACAAATGACTTTAAACGATATTTTGCGGAATTATCACCATTTTTTACCAAATTTTTTCCCAAATTTTTTTTCTATTTTTTGTATTCACCCAAATGTATTGTAAACACGTGTTTTAGATGTAAAATAATGTGAACTTAACGTTAAAAATATAAAAAGTATGATTAGTTTATTAGAAATGACTTAAGACGATATTTAGCGGATTCATCACCTGTATTTCAAAATTTTTTTACGACCTTTTTTATTCACCCAAATGTATTGTAAAGACGTGTTTTAGATGTAAAATAATGTGAACTTAACGATAAAAATTTAAAAAGTATGATTAGTTCAATACAAATGGCTTTAAACGATATTTAGCGGAATTATCACCATTTTTTACCAAATTTTTTCCCAAATTTATTTCTATTTTTTGTATTCACCCAAATGTATTGTAAATACGTGTTTTAGATGTAAAATAATGTGAACTTAACGATAAAAATATAAAAAGTATGATTAGTTCAATACAAATGACATTAAACGATATTTAGCGGAATTATCACCATTTTTTACCAAATTTTTTTTCTATTTTTTGTATTCACCCAAATGTATTGTAAACACGTGTTTTAGATGTAAAATAATGTGAACTTAACGTTAAAAATATAAAAAGTATGATTAGTTTATTAGAAATGACTTAAGACGATATTTAGCGGATTCATCACCTGTATTTCAAAATTTTTTTACGACCTTTTATATTCACCCAAATGTATTGTAAAGACGTGTTTTAGATGTAAAATAATGTGAACTTAACGATAAAAATATAAAAAGTATGATTAGTTCAATACAAATGACTTTAAACGATATTTAGCGGAATTATCACCATTTTTTACCAAATTTTTTTTCTATTTTTTGTATTCACCCAAATGTATTGTAAATACGTGTTTTAGATGTAAAATAATGTGAACATAACGATAAAAATATAAAAAATATGATTAGTTCAATACAAATGACTTTAAACGATATTTTGCGGAATTATCACCATTTTTTACCAAATTTTTTCCCAAATTTTTTTTCTATTTTTTGTATTCACCCAAATGTATTGTAAACACGTGTTTTAGATGTAAAATAATGTGAACTTAACGTTAAAAATATAAAAAGTATGATTAGTTTATTAGAAATGACTTAAGACGATATTTAGCGGATTCATCACCTGTATTTCAAAATTTTTTTACGACCTTTTATATTCACCCAAATGTATTGTAAAGACGGTTTTTAGATGTAAAATAATGTGAACTTAACGATAAAAATATAAAAAGTATGATTAGTTCAATACAAATGACTTTAAACGATATTTAGCGGAATTATCACCATTTTTTACCAAATTTTTTCCCAAATTTTTTTTCTATTTTTTGTATTCACCCAAATGTATTGTAAATACGTGTTTTAGATGTAAAATAATGTGAACTTAACGATAAAAATATGAAAAGTATGATTAGTTCAATACAAATGACTTTAAACGATATTTAGCGGAATTATTACCATTTTTTACCAAATTTTTTTTCTATTTTTTGTATTCACCCAAATGTATTGTAAACACGTGTATTAGATGTAAAATAATGTGAACTTAACGTTAAAAATATAAAAAGTATGATTAGTTTAATAGAAATGACTTAAGACGATATTTGGCGGATTCATCACCTGTATTTCAAAATTTTTTTACGACCTTTTATATTCACCCAAATGTATTGTAAAGACGTGTTTTAGATGTAAAATTATGTGAACTTAACGATAAAAATATAAAAAGTATGATTAGTTCAATACAAATGACTTTAAACGATATTTAGCGGAATTATCACCATTTTTTACCAAATTTTTTCCCAAATTTTTTTTCTATTTTTTGTATTCACCTAAATGTATTGTTAATACGTGTTTTAGATGTAAAATAATGTGAACTTAACGATAAAAATATAAAAAGTATGATTAGTTCTATACAAATGACTTTAAACGATATTTAGCGGAATTATCACCATTTTTTACCAAATTTTTTTTCTATTTTTTGTATTCACCCAAATGTATTGTAAATACGTGTTTTAGATGTAAAATAATGTGAACTTAACGTTAAAAATATAAAAAGTATGATTAGTTTAATAGAAATGACTTAAGACGATATTTAGCGGATTCATCACCTGTATTTCAAAATTTTTTTACGACCTTTTTTATTCACCCAAATGTATTGTAAAGACGTGTTTTAGATGTAAAATAATGTGAACTTAACGATAAAAATTTAAAAAGTATGATTAGTTCAATACAAATGACTTTAAACGATATTTAGCGGAATTATCACCATTTTTTACCCAATTTTTTCCCAAAATTTTTTTCTAATTTTTTTATTCACCCAAATGTATTGTAAATACGTGTTTTAGATGTAAAATAATGTGAACTTAACGATAAAAATTTAAAAAGTATGATTAGTTCAATACAAATGGCTTTAAACGATATTTATCGGAATTATCACCATTTTTTACCAAATTTTTTCCCAAATTTATTTCTATTTTTTGTATTCACCCAAATGTATTGTAAATACGTGTTTTAGATGTAAAATAATGTGAACTTAACGATAAAAATATAAAAAGTATGATTAGTTCAATACAAATGACTTTAAACGATATTTAGCGGAATTATTACCATTTTTTACCAAATTTTTTTTCTATTTTTTGTATTCACCCAAATGTATTGTAAACACGTGTATTAGATGTAAAATAATGTGAACTTAACGTTAAAAATATAAAAAGTATGATTAGTTTATTAGAAATGACTTAAGACGATATTTAGCGGATTCATCACCTGTATTTCAAAATTTTTTTACGACCTTTTATATTCACCCAAATGTATTGTAAAGACGTGTTTTAGATGTAAAATAATGTGAACTTAACGATAAAAATTTAAAAAGTATGATTAGTTCAATACAAATGACTTTAAACGATATTTTGCGGAATTATCACCATTTTTTACCAAATTTTTTCCCAAATTTTTTTTCTATTTTTTGTATTCACCCAAATGTATTGTAAACACGTGTTTTAGATGTAAAATAATGTGAACTTAACGTTAAAAATATAAAAAGTATGATTAGTTTATTAGAAATGACTTAAGACGATATTTAGCGGATTCATCACCTGTATTTCAAAATTTTTTTACGACCTTTTATATTCACCCAAATGTATTGTAAAGACGTGTTTTAGATGTAAAATAATGTGAACTTAACGATAAAAATATAAAAAGTATGATTAGTTCAATACAAATGGCTTTAAACGATATTTAGCGGAATTATCACCATTTTTTACCAAATTTTTTCCCAAATTTATTTCTATTTTTTGTATTCACCCAAATGTATTGTAAATACGTGTTTTAGATGTAAAATAATGTGAACTTAACGATAAAAATATAAAAAGTATGATTAGTTCAATACAAATGACTTTAAACGATATTTAGCGGAATTATCACCATTTTTTACCAAATTTTTTCCCAAATTTTTTTTCTATTTTTTGTATTCACCCAAATGTATTGTAAATACGTGTTTTAGATGTAAAATAATGTGAACTTAACGATAAAAATATGAAAAGTATGATTAGTTCAATACAAATGACTTTAAACGATATTTAGCGGAATTATTACCATTTTTTACCAAATTTTTTTTCTATTTTTTGTATTCACCCAAATGTATTGTAAACACGTGTATTAGATGTAAAATAATGTGAACTTAACGTTAAAAATATAAAAAGTATGATTAGTTTAATAGAAATGACTTAAGACGATATTTGGCGGATTCATCACCTGTATTTCAAAATTTTTTTACGACCTTTTTTATTCACCCAAATGTATTGTAAAGACGTGTTTTAGATGTAAAATTATGTGAACTTAACGATAAAAATATAAAAAGTATGATTAGTTCAATACAAATGACTTTAAACGATATTTAGCGGAATTATCACCATTTTTTACCCAATTTTTTCCCAAAATTTTTTTCTAATTTTTTTATTCACCCAAATGTATTGTAAATACGTGTTTTAGATGTAAAATAATGTGAACTTAACGATAAAAATATAAAAAGTATGATTAGTTCAATACAAATGACTTTAAACGATATTTTGCGGAATTATCACCATTTTTTAACAAATTTTTTCCCAAATTTTTTTTCTTTTTTTTGTATTCACCCAAATGTATTGTAAATACGTGTTTTAGATGTAAAATAATGTGAACTTAACGTTAAAAATATAAAAAGTATGATTAGTTTAATAGAAATGACTTAAGACGATATTTAGCGGATTCATCACCTGTATTTCAAAATTTTTTTACGACCTTTTATATTCACCCAAATGTATTGTAAAGACGTGTTTTAGATGTAAAATAATGTGAACTTAACGATAAAAATATAAAAAGTATGATTAGTTCAATACAAATGACTTTAAACGATATTTAGCGGAATTATTACCATTTTTTACCAAATTTTTTTTCTATTTTTTGTATTCACCCAAATGTATTGTAAACACGTGTATTAGATGTAAAATAATGTGAACTTAACGTTAAAAATATAAAAAGTATGATTAGTTTAATAGAAATGACTTAAGACGATATTTAGCGGATTCATCACCTGTATTTCAAAATTTTTTTACGACCTTTTATATTCACCCAAATGTATTGTAAAGACGTGTTTTAGATGTAAAATAATGTGAACTTAACGATAAAAATATAAAAAGTATGATTAGTTCAATACAAATGACTTTAAACGATATTTAGCGGAATTATCACCATTTTTTACCAAATTTTTTTTCTATTTTTTGTATTCACCCAAATGTATTGTAAACACGTGTTTTAGATGTAAAATAATGTGAACTTAACGTTAAAAATATAAAAAGTATGATTAGTTTAATAGAAATGACTTAAGACGATATTTAGCGGATTCATCACCTGTATTTCAAAATTTTTTTACGACCTTTTATATTCACCCAAATGTATTGTAAAGACGTGTTTTAGATGTAAAATAATGTGAACTTAACGATAAAAATATAAAAAGTATGATTAGTTCAATACAAATGACTTTAAACGATATAAAGCGGAATTATCACCATTTTTTACCAAATTTTTTTTCTATTTTTTGTATTCACCCAAATGTATTGTAAATACGTGTTTTAGATGTAAAATAATGTGAACTTAACGTTAAAAATATAAAAAGTATGATTAGTTTAATAGAAATGACTTAAGACGATATTTAGCGGATTCATCACCTGTATTTCAAAATTTTTTTACGACCTTTTTTATTCACCCAAATGTATTGTAAAGACGTGTTTTAGATGTAAAATAATGTGAACTTAACGATAAAAATTTAAAAAGTATGATTAGTTCAATACAAATGGCTTTAAACGATATTTAGCGGAATTATCACCATTTTTTACCAAATTTTTTCCCAAATTTATTTCTATTTTTTGTATTCACCCAAATGTATTGTAAATACGTGTTTTAGATGTAAAATAATGTGAACTTAACGATAAAAATATAAAAAGTATGATTAGTTCAATACAAATGACATTAAACGATATTTAGCGGAATTATCACCATTTTTTACCAAATTTTTTTTCTATTTTTTGTATTCACCCAAATGTATTGTAAACACGTGTTTTAGATGTAAAATAATGTGAACTTAACGTTAAAAATATAAAAAGTATGATTAGTTTATTAGAAATGACTTAAGACGATATTTAGCGGATTCATCACCTGTATTTCAAAATTTTTTTACGACCTTTTATATTCACCCAAATGTATTGTAAAGACGTGTTTTAGATGTAAAATAATGTGAACTTAACGATAAAAATATAAAAAGTATGATTAGTTCAATACAAATGACTTTAAACGATATTTAGCGGAATTATCACCATTTTTTACCAAATTTTTTTTCTATTTTTTGTATTCACCCAAATGTATTGTAAATACGTGTTTTAGATGTAAAATAATGTGAACATAACGATAAAAATATAAAAAATATGATTAGTTCAATACAAATGACTTTAAACGATATTTTGCGGAATTATCACCATTTTTTACCAAATTTTTTCCCAAATTTTTTTTCTATTTTTTGTATTCACCCAAATGTATTGTAAACACGTGTTTTAGATGTAAAATAATGTGAACTTAACGTTAAAAATATAAAAAGTATGATTAGTTTATTAGAAATGACTTAAGACGATATTTAGCGGATTCATCACCTGTATTTCAAAATTTTTTTACGACCTTTTTTATTCACCCAAATGTATTGTAAAGACGTGTTTTAGATGTAAAATAATGTGAACTTAACGATAAAAATTTAAAAAGTATGATTAGTTCAATACAAATGGCTTTAAACGATATTTAGCGGAATTATCACCATTTTTTACCAAATTTTTTCCCAAATTTATTTCTATTTTTTGTATTCACCCAAATGTATTGTAAATACGTGTTTTAGATGTAAAATAATGTGAACTTAACGATAAAAATATAAAAAGTATGATTAGTTCAATACAAATGACATTAAACGATATTTAGCGGAATTATCACCATTTTTTACCAAATTTTTTTTCTATTTTTTGTATTCACCCAAATGTATTGTAAACACGTGTTTTAGATGTAAAATAATGTGAACTTAACGTTAAAAATATAAAAAGTATGATTAGTTTATTAGAAATGACTTAAGACGATATTTAGCGGATTCATCACCTGTATTTCAAAATTTTTTTACGACCTTTTATATTCACCCAAATGTATTGTAAAGACGTGTTTTAGATGTAAAATAATGTGAACTTAACGATAAAAATATAAAAAGTATGATTAGTTCAATACAAATGACTTTAAACGATATTTAGCGGAATTATCACCATTTTTTACCAAATTTTTTTTCTATTTTTTGTATTCACCCAAATGTATTGTAAATACGTGTTTTAGATGTAAAATAATGTGAACATAACGATAAAAATATAAAAAATATGATTAGTTCAATACAAATGACTTTAAACGATATTTTGCGGAATTATCACCATTTTTTACCAAATTTTTTCCCAAATTTTTTTTCTATTTTTTGTATTCACCCAAATGTATTGTAAACACGTGTTTTAGATGTAAAATAATGTGAACTTAACGTTAAAAATATAAAAAGTATGATTAGTTTATTAGAAATGACTTAAGACGATATTTAGCGGATTCATCACCTGTATTTCAAAATTTTTTTACGACCTTTTATATTCACCCAAATGTATTGTAAAGACGGTTTTTAGATGTAAAATAATGTGAACTTAACGATAAAAATATAAAAAGTATGATTAGTTCAATACAAATGACTTTAAACGATATTTAGCGGAATTATCACCATTTTTTACCAAATTTTTTCCCAAATTTTTTTTCTATTTTTTGTATTCACCCAAATGTATTGTAAATACGTGTTTTAGATGTAAAATAATGTGAACTTAACGATAAAAATATGAAAAGTATGATTAGTTCAATACAAATGACTTTAAACGATATTTAGCGGAATTATTACCATTTTTTACCAAATTTTTTTTCTATTTTTTGTATTCACCCAAATGTATTGTAAACACGTGTATTAGATGTAAAATAATGTGAACTTAACGTTAAAAATATAAAAAGTATGATTAGTTTAATAGAAATGACTTAAGACGATATTTGGCGGATTCATCACCTGTATTTCAAAATTTTTTTACGACCTTTTATATTCACCCAAATGTATTGTAAAGACGTGTTTTAGATGTAAAATTATGTGAACTTAACGATAAAAATATAAAAAGTATGATTAGTTCAATACAAATGACTTTAAACGATATTTAGCGGAATTATCACCATTTTTTACCAAATTTTTTCCCAAATTTTTTTTCTATTTTTTGTATTCACCTAAATGTATTGTTAATACGTGTTTTAGATGTAAAATAATGTGAACTTAACGATAAAAATATAAAAAGTATGATTAGTTCTATACAAATGACTTTAAACGATATTTAGCGGAATTATCACCATTTTTTACCAAATTTTTTTTCTATTTTTTGTATTCACCCAAATGTATTGTAAATACGTGTTTTAGATGTAAAATAATGTGAACTTAACGTTAAAAATATAAAAAGTATGATTAGTTTAATAGAAATGACTTAAGACGATATTTAGCGGATTCATCACCTGTATTTCAAAATTTTTTTACGACCTTTTTTATTCACCCAAATGTATTGTAAAGACGTGTTTTAGATGTAAAATAATGTGAACTTAACGATAAAAATTTAAAAAGTATGATTAGTTCAATACAAATGACTTTAAACGATATTTAGCGGAATTATCACCATTTTTTACCCAATTTTTTCCCAAAATTTTTTTCTAATTTTTTTATTCACCCAAATGTATTGTAAATACGTGTTTTAGATGTAAAATAATGTGAACTTAACGATAAAAATTTAAAAAGTATGATTAGTTCAATACAAATGGCTTTAAACGATATTTATCGGAATTATCACCATTTTTTACCAAATTTTTTCCCAAATTTATTTCTATTTTTTGTATTCACCCAAATGTATTGTAAATACGTGTTTTAGATGTAAAATAATGTGAACTTAACGATAAAAATATAAAAAGTATGATTAGTTCAATACAAATGACTTTAAACGATATTTAGCGGAATTATTACCATTTTTTACCAAATTTTTTTTCTATTTTTTGTATTCACCCAAATGTATTGTAAACACGTGTATTAGATGTAAAATAATGTGAACTTAACGTTAAAAATATAAAAAGTATGATTAGTTTATTAGAAATGACTTAAGACGATATTTAGCGGATTCATCACCTGTATTTCAAAATTTTTTTACGACCTTTTATATTCACCCAAATGTATTGTAAAGACGTGTTTTAGATGTAAAATAATGTGAACTTAACGATAAAAATTTAAAAAGTATGATTAGTTCAATACAAATGACTTTAAACGATATTTAGCGGAATTATCACCATTTTTTACCAAATTTTTTTTCTATTTTTTGTATTCACCCAAATGTATTGTAAATACGTGTTTTAGATGTAAAATAATGTGAACTTAACGATAAAAATATAAAAAGTATGATTAGTTCAATACAAATGACTTTAAACGATATTTTGCGGAATTATCACCATTTTTTACCAAATTTTTTCCCAAATTTTTTTTCTATTTTTTGTATTCACCCAAATGTATTGTAAACACGTGTTTTAGATGTAAAATAATGTGAACTTAACGTTAAAAATATAAAAAGTATGATTAGTTTATTAGAAATGACTTAAGACGATATTTAGCGGATTCATCACCTGTATTTCAAAATTTTTTTACGACCTTTTATATTCACCCAAATGTATTGTAAAGACGTGTTTTAGATGTAAAATAATGTGAACTTAACGATAAAAATATAAAAAGTATGATTAGTTCAATACAAATGGCTTTAAACGATATTTAGCGGAATTATCACCATTTTTTACCAAATTTTTTCCCAAATTTATTTCTATTTTTTGTATTCACCCAAATGTATTGTAAATACGTGTTTTAGATGTAAAATAATGTGAACTTAACGATAAAAATATAAAAAGTATGATTAGTTCAATACAAATGACTTTAAACGATATTTAGCGGAATTATCACCATTTTTTACCAAATTTTTTCCCAAATTTTTTTTCTATTTTTTGTATTCACCCAAATGTATTGTAAATACGTGTTTTAGATGTAAAATAATGTGAACTTAACGATAAAAATATGAAAAGTATGATTAGTTCAATACAAATGACTTTAAACGATATTTAGCGGAATTATTACCATTTTTTACCAAATTTTTTTTCTATTTTTTGTATTCACCCAAATGTATTGTAAACACGTGTATTAGATGTAAAATAATGTGAACTTAACGTTAAAAATATAAAAAGTATGATTAGTTTAATAGAAATGACTTAAGACGATATTTGGCGGATTCATCACCTGTATTTCAAAATTTTTTTACGACCTTTTTTATTCACCCAAATGTATTGTAAAGACGTGTTTTAGATGTAAAATTATGTGAACTTAACGATAAAAATATAAAAAGTATGATTAGTTCAATACAAATGACTTTAAACGATATTTAGCGGAATTATCACCATTTTTTACCCAATTTTTTCCCAAAATTTTTTTCTAATTTTTTTATTCACCCAAATGTATTGTAAATACGTGTTTTAGATGTAAAATAATGTGAACTTAACGATAAAAATATAAAAAGTATGATTAGTTCAATACAAATGACTTTAAACGATATTTTGCGGAATTATCACCATTTTTTAACAAATTTTTTCCCAAATTTTTTTTCTTTTTTTTGTATTCACCCAAATGTATTGTAAATACGTGTTTTAGATGTAAAATAATGTGAACTTAACGTTAAAAATATAAAAAGTATGATTAGTTTAATAGAAATGACTTAAGACGATATTTAGCGGATTCATCACCTGTATTTCAAAATTTTTTTACGACCTTTTATATTCACCCAAATGTATTGTAAAGACGTGTTTTAGATGTAAAATAATGTGAACTTAACGATAAAAATATAAAAAGTATGATTAGTTCAATACAAATGACTTTAAACGATATTTAGCGGAATTATTACCATTTTTTACCAAATTTTTTTTCTATTTTTTGTATTCACCCAAATGTATTGTAAACACGTGTATTAGATGTAAAATAATGTGAACTTAACGTTAAAAATATAAAAAGTATGATTAGTTTAATAGAAATGACTTAAGACGATATTTAGCGGATTCATCACCTGTATTTCAAAATTTTTTTACGACCTTTTATATTCACCCAAATGTATTGTAAAGACGTGTTTTAGATGTAAAATAATGTGAACTTAACGATAAAAATATAAAAAGTATGATTAGTTCAATACAAATGACTTTAAACGATATTTAGCGGAATTATCACCATTTTTTACCCAATTTTTTCCCAAAATTTTTTTCTAATTTTTTTATTCACCCAAATGTATTGTAAATACGTGTTTTAGATGTAAAATAATGTGAACTTAACGATAAAAATTTAAAAAGTATGATTAGTTCAATACAAATGGCTTTAAACGATATTTATCGGAATTATCACCATTTTTTACCAAATTTTTTCCCAAATTTATTTCTATTTTTTGTATTCACCCAAATGTATTGTAAATACGTGTTTTAGATGTAAAATAATGTGAACTTAACGATAAAAATATAAAAAGTATGATTAGTTCAATACAAATGACTTTAAACGATATTTAGCGGAATTATTACCATTTTTTACCAAATTTTTTTTCTATTTTTTGTATTCACCCAAATGTATTGTAAACACGTGTATTAGATGTAAAATAATGTGAACTTAACGATAAAAATATAAAAAGTATGATTAGTTCAATACAAATGACTTTAAACGATATTTAGCGGAATTATCACCATTTTTTACCAAATTTTTTCCCAAATTTTTTTTCTATTTTTTGTATTCACCCAAATGTATTGTAAATACGTGTTTTAGATGTAAAATAATGTGAACTTAACGATAAAAATATAAAAAGTATGATTAGTTCAATACAAATGACTTTAAACGATATAAAGCGGAATTATCACCATTTTTTACCAAATTTTTTTTCTATTTTTTGTATTCACCCAAATGTATTGTAAATACGTGTTTTAGATGTAAAATAATGTGAACTTAACGTTAAAAATATAAAAAGTATGATTAGTTTAATAGAAATGACTTAAGAAGATATTTAGCGGATTCATCACCTGTATTTCAAAATTTTTTTACGACCTTTTTTATTCACCCAAATGTATTGTAAAGACGTGTTTTAGATGTAAAATAATGTGAACTTAACGATAAAAATTTAAAAAGTATGATTAGTTCAATACAAATGACTTTAAACGATATTTAGCGGAATTATCACCATTTTTTACCCAATTTTTTCCCAAAATTTTTTTCTAATTTTTTTATTCACCCAAATGTATTGTAAATACGTGTTTTAGATGTAAAATAATGTGAACTTAACGATAAAAATTTAAAAAGTATGATTAGTTCAATACAAATGGCTTTAAACGATATTTATCGGAATTATCACCATTTTTTACCAAATTTTTTCCCAAATTTATTTCTATTTTTTGTATTCACCCAAATGTATTGTAAATACGTGTTTTAGATGTAAAATAATGTGAACTTAACGATAAAAATATAAAAAGTATGATTAGTTCAATACAAATGACTTTAAACGATATTTAGCGGAATTATTACCATTTTTTACCAAATTTTTTTTCTAATTTTTGTATTCACCCAAATGTATTGTAAACACGTGTATTAGATGTAAAATAATGTGAACTTAACGTTAAAAATATAAAAAGTATGATTAGTTTATTAGAAATGACTTAAGACGATATTTAGCGGATTCATCACCTGTATTTCAAAATTTTTTTACGACCTTTTATATTCACCCAAATGTATTGTAAAGACGTGTTTTAGATGTAAAATAATGTGAACTTAACGATAAAAATTTAAAAAGTATGATTAGTTCAATACAAATGACTTTAAACGATATTTAGCGGAATTATCACCATTTTTTACCAAATTTTTTTTCTATTTTTTGTATTCACCCAAATGTATTGTAAATACGTGTTTTAGATGTAAAATAATGTGAACTTAACGATAAAAATATAAAAAGTATGATTAGTTCAATACAAATGACTTTAAACGATATTTTGCGGAATTATCACCATTTTTTACCAAATTTTTTCCCAAATTTTTTTTCTATTTTTTGTATTCACCCAAATGTATTGTAAACACGTGTTTTAGATGTAAAATAATGTGAACTTAACGTTAAAAATATAAAAAGTATGATTAGTTTATTAGAAATGACTTAAGACGATATTTAGCGGATTCATCACCTGTATTTCAAAATTTTTTTACGACCTTTTATATTCACCCAAATGTATTGTAAAGACGTGTTTTAGATGTAAAATAATGTGAACTTAACGATAAAAATATAAAAAGTATGATTAGTTCAATACAAATGGCTTTAAACGATATTTAGCGGAATTATCACCATTTTTTACCAAATTTTTTCCCAAATTTATTTCTATTTTTTGTATTCACCCAAATGTATTGTAAATACGTGTTTTAGATGTAAAATAATGTGAACTTAACGATAAAAATATAAAAAGTATGATTAGTTCAATACAAATGACTTTAAACGATATTTAGCGGAATTATTACCATTTTTTACCAAATTTTTTTTCTATTTTTTGTATTCACCCAAATGTATTGTAAACACGTGTATTAGATGTAAAATAATGTGAACTTAACGTTAAAAATATAAAAAGTATGATTAGTTTAATAGAAATGACTTAAGACGATATTTAGCGGATTCATCACCTGTATTTCAAAATTTTTTTACGACCTTTTATATTCACCCAAATGTATTGTAAAGACGTGTTTTAGATGTAATATTATGTGAACATAACGATAAAAATATAAAAAGTATGATTAGTTCAATACAAATGACTTTAAACGATATTTAGCGCAATTATCACCATTTTTAACCAAATTTTTTCCCAAATTTTTTTTCTATTTTTTGTATTCACCCAAATGTATTGTTAATACGTGTTTTAGATGTAAAATAATGTGAACTTAACGATAAAAATATAAAAAGTATGATTAGTTCAATACAAATGACATTAAACGATATTTAGCGGAATTATCACCATTTTTTACCAAATTTTTTTTCTATTTTTTGTATTCACCCAAATGTATTGTAAACACGTGTTTTAGATGTAAAATAATGTGAACTTAACGTTAAAAATATAAAAAGTATGATTAGTTTATTAGAAATGACTTAAGACGATATTTAGCGGATTCATCACCTGTATTTCAAAATTTTTTTACGACCTTTTATATTCACCCAAATGTATTGTAAAGACGTGTTTTAGATGTAAAATAATGTGAACTTAACGATAAAAATATAAAAAGTATGATTAGTTCAATACAAATGACTTTAAACGATATTTAGCGGAATTATCACCATTTTTTACCAAATTTTTTTTCTATTTTTTGTATTCACCCAAATGTATTGTAAATACGTGTTTTAGATGTAAAATAATGTGAACATAACGATAAAAATATAAAAAATATGATTAGTTCAATACAAATGACTTTAAACGATATTTTGCGGAATTATCACCATTTTTTACCAAATTTTTTCCCAAATTTTTTTTCTATTTTTTGTATTCACCCAAATGTATTGTAAACACGTGTTTTAGATGTAAAATAATGTGAACTTAACGTTAAAAATATAAAAAGTATGATTAGTTTATTAGAAATGACTTAAGACGATATTTAGCGGATTCATCACCTGTATTTCAAAATTTTTTTACGACCTTTTATATTCACCCAAATGTATTGTAAAGACGGTTTTTAGATGTAAAATAATGTGAACTTAACGATAAAAATATAAAAAGTATGATTAGTTCAATACAAATGACTTTAAACGATATTTAGCGGAATTATCACCATTTTTTACCAAATTTTTTCCCAAATTTTTTTTCTATTTTTTGTATTCACCCAAATGTATTGTAAATACGTGTTTTAGATGTAAAATAATGTGAACTTAACGATAAAAATATGAAAAGTATGATTAGTTCAATACAAATGACTTTAAACGATATTTAGCGGAATTATTACCATTTTTTACCAAATTTTTTTTCTATTTTTTGTATTCACCCAAATGTAATGTAAACACGTGTATTAGATGTAAAATAATGTGAACTTAACGTTAAAAATATAAAAAGTATGATTAGTTTAATAGAAATGACTTAAGACGATATTTGGCGGATTCATCACCTGTATTTCAAAATTTTTTTACGACCTTTTTTATTCACCCAAATGTATTGTAAAGACGTGTTTTAGATGTAAAATTATGTGAACTTAACGATAAAAATATAAAAAGTATGATTAGTTCAATACAAATGACTTTAAACGATATTTAGCGGAATTATCACCATTTTTTACCAAATTTTTTCCCAAATTTTTTTTCTATTTTTTGTATTCACCTAAATGTATTGTTAATACGTGTTTTAGATGTAAAATAATGTGAACTTAACGATAAAAATATAAAAAGTATGATTAGTTCTATACAAATGACTTTAAACGATATTTAGCGGAATTATCACCATTTTTTACCAAATTTTTTTTCTATTTTTTGTATTCACCCAAATGTATTGTAAACACGTGTTTTAGATGTAAAATAATGTGAACTTAACGTTAAAAATATAAAAAGTATGATTAGTTTAATAGAAATGACTTAAGACGATATTTAGCGGATTCATCACCTGTATTTCAAAATTTTTTTACGACCTTTTATATTCACCCAAATGTATTGTAAAGACGTGTTTTAGATGTAAAATAATGTGAACTTAACGATAAAAATATAAAAAGTATGATTAGTTCAATACAAATGACTTTAAACGATATAAAGCGGAATTATCACCATTTTTTACCAAATTTTTTTTCTATTTTTTGTATTCACCCAAATGTATTGTAAATACGTGTTTTAGATGTAAAATAATGTGAACTTAACGTTAAAAATATAAAAAGTATGATTAGTTTAATAGAAATGACTTAAGACGATATTTAGCGGATTCATCACCTGTATTTCAAAATTTTTTTACGACCTTTTTTATTCACCCAAATGTATTGTAAAGACGTGTTTTAGATGTAAAATAATGTAAACTTAACGATAAAAATTTAAAAAGTATGATTAGTTCAATACAAATGACTTTAAACGATATTTAGCGGAATTATCACCATTTTTTACCCAATTTTTTCCCAAAATTTTTTTCTAATTTTTTTATTCACCCAAATGTATTGTAAATACGTGTTTTAGATGTAAAATAATGTGAACTTAACGATAAAAATATAAAAAGTATGATTAGTTCAATACAAATGACTTTAAACGATATTTTGCGGAATTATCACCATTTTTTAACAAATTTTTTCCCAAATTTTTTTTCTTTTTTTTGTATTCACCCAAATGAATTGTAAATACGTGTTTTAGATGTAAAATAATGTGAACTTAACGTTAAAAATATAAAAAGTATGATTAGTTTAATAGAAATGACTTAAGACGATATTTAGCGGATTCATCACCTGTATTTCAAAATTTTTTTACGACCTTTTATATTCACCCAAATGTATTGTAAAGACGTGTTTTAGATGTAAAATAATGTGAACTTAACGATAAAAATATAAAAAGTATGATTAGTTCAATACAAATGGCTTTAAACGATATTTAGCGGAATTATCACCATTTTTTACCAAATTTTTTCCCAAATTTATTTCTATTTTTTGTATTCACCCAAATGTATTGTAAATACGTGTTTTAGATGTAAAATAATGTGAACTTAACGATAAAAATATAAAAAGTATGATTAGTTCAATACAAATGACTTTAAACGATATTTAGCGGAATTATTACCATTTTTTACCAAATTTTTTTTCTATTTTTTGTATTCACCCAAATGTATTGTAAACACGTGTATTAGATGTAAAATAATGTGAACTTAACGTTAAAAATATAAAAAGTATGATTAGTTTAATAGAAATGACTTAAGACGATATTTAGCGGATTCATCACCTGTATTTCAAAATTTTTTTACGACCTTTTATATTCACCCAAATGTATTGTAAAGACGTGTTTTAGATGTAATATTATGTGAACATAACGATAAAAATATAAAAAGTATGATTAGTTCAATACAAATGACTTTAAACGATATTTAGCGCAATTATCACCATTTTTAACCAAATTTTTACCCAAATTTTTTTTCTATTTTTTGTATTCACCCAAATGTATTGTTAATACGTGTTTTAGATGTAAAATAATGTGAACTTAATGATAAAAATATAAAAAGTATGATTAGTTCAATACAAATGACATTAAACGATATTTAGCGGAATTATCACCATTTTTTACCAAATTTTTTTTCTATTTTTTGTATTCACCCAAATGTATTGTAAACACGTGTTTTAGATGTAAAATAATGTGAACTTAACGTTAAAAATATAAAAAGTATGATTAGTTTAATAGAAATGACTTAAGACGATATTTAGCGGATTCATCACCTGTATTTCAAAATTTTTTTACGACCTTTTATATTCACCCAAATGTATTGTAAAGACGTGTTTTAGATGTAAAATAATGTGAACTTAACGATAAAAATATAAAAAGTATGATTAGTTCAATACAAATGACTTTAAACGATATTTAGCGGAATTATCACCATTTTTTACCAAATTTTTTTTCTATTTTTTGTATTCACCCAAATGTATTGTAAATACGTGTTTTAGATGTAAAATAATGTGAACATAACGATAAAAATATAAAAAATATGATTAGTTCAATACAAATGACTTAAGACGATATTTAGCGGATTCATCACCTGTATTTCAAAATTTTTTTACGACCTTTTATATTCACCCAAATGTATTGTAAAGACGGTTTTTAGATGTAAAATAATGTGAACTTAACGATAAAAATATAAAAAGTATGATTAGTTCAATACAAATGACTTTAAACGATATTTAGCGGAATTATCACCATTTTTTACCAAATTTTTTCCCAAATTTTTTTTCTATTTTTTGTATTCACCCAAATGTATTGTAAATACGTGTTTTAGATGTAAAATAATGTGAACTTAACGATAAAAATATGAAAAGTATGATTAGTTCAATACAAATGACTTTAAACGATATTTAGCGGAATTATTACCATTTTTTACCAAATTTTTTTTCTATTTTTTGTATTCACCCAAATGTATTGTAAACACGTGTATTAGATGTAAAATAATGTGAACTTAACGTTAAAAATATAAAAAGTATGATTAGTTTAATAGAAATGACTTAAGACGATATTTGGCGGATTCATCACCTGTATTTCAAAATTTTTTTACGACCTTTTATATTCACCCAAATGTATTGTAAAGACGTGTTTTAGATGTAAAATTATGTGAACTTAACGATAAAAATATAAAAAGTATGATTAGTTCAATACAAATGACTTTAAACGATATTTAGCGGAATTATCACCATTTTTTACCAAATTTTTTCCCAAATTTTTTTTCTATTTTTTGTATTCACCTAAATGTATTGTTAATACGTGTTTTAGATGTAAAATAATGTGAACTTAACGATAAAAATATAAAAAGTATGATTAGTTCAATACAAATGACTTTAAACGATATTTAGCGGAATTATCACCATTTTTTACCAAATTTTTTTTCTATTTTTTGTATTCACCCAAATGTATTGTAAACACGTGTTTTAGATGTAAAATAATGTGAACTTAACGTTAAAAATATAAAAAGTATGATTAGTTTAATAGAAATGACTTAAGACGATATTTAGCGGATTCATCACCTGTATTTCAAAATTTTTTTACGACCTTTTATATTCACCCAAATGTATTGTAAAGACGTGTTTTAGATGTAAAATAATGTGAACTTAACGATAAAAATATAAAAAGTATGATTAGTTCAATACAAATGACTTTAAACGATATTTAGCGGAATTATTACCATTTTTTACCAAATTTTTTTTCTATTTTTTGTATTCACCCAAATGTATTGTAAACACGTGTATTAGATGTAAAATAATGTGAACTTAACGTTAAAAATATAAAAAGTATGATTAGTTTAATAGAAATGACTTAAGACGATATTTAGCGGATTCATCACCTGTATTTCAAAATTTTTTTACGACCTTTTATATTCACTTAAATGTATTGTAAAGACGTGTTTTAGATGTAAAATAATGTGAACTTAACGATAAAAATATAAAAAGTATGATTAGTTCAATACAAATGACTTTAAACGATATTTAGCGGAATTATCACCATTTTTTACCAAATTTTTTCCCAAATTTTTTTTCTATTTTTTGTATTCACCCAAATTTATTGTAAATACGTGTTTTAGATGTAAAATAATGTGAACTTAACGATAAAAATATAAAAAGTATGATTAGTTCAATACAAATGACTTTAAACGATATTTAGCGGAATTATCACCATTTTTTACCAAATTTTTTTTCTATTTTTTGTATTCACCCAAATGTATTTTAAACACGTGTTTTAGATGTAAAATAATGTGAACTTAACGTTAAAAATATAAAAAGTATGATTAGTTTAATAGAAATGACTTAAGACGATATTTAGCGGATTCATCACCTGTATTTCAAAATTTTTTTACGACCTTTTATATTCACTTAAATGTATTGTAAAGACGTGTTTTAGATGTAAAATAATGTGAACTTAACGATAAAAATATAAAAAGTATGATTAGTTCAATACAAATGACTTTAAACGATATTTAGCGGAATTATCACCATTTTTTACCAAATTTTTTTTCTATTTTTTGTATTCACCCAAATGTATTGTAAACACGTGTTTTAGATGTAAAATAATGTGAACTTAACGTTAAAAATATAAAAAGTATGATTAGTTTAATAGAAATGACTTAAGACGATATTTAGCGGATTCATCACCTGTATTTCAAAATTTTTTTACGACCTTTTATATTCACTTAAATGTATTGTAAAGACGTGTTATAGATGTAAAATAATGTGAACTTAACGATAAAAATATAAAAAGTATGATTAGTTCAATACAAATGACTTTAAACGATATTTAGCGGAATTATCACCATTTTTTACCAAATTTTTTCCCAAATTTTTTTTCTATTTTTTGTATTCACCTAAATGTATTGTAAATACGTGTTTTAGATGTAAAATAATGTGAACTTAACGATAAAAATATAAAAAGTATGATTAGTTCAATACAAATGACTTTAAACGATATTTAGCGGAATTATCACCATTTTTTACCAAATTTTTTCCCAAATTTTTTTTCTATTTTTTGTATTCACCCAAATGTATTGTAAATACGTGTTTTAGATGTAAAATAATGTGAACTTAACGATAAAAATATAAAAAGTATGATTAGTTCAATACAAATGACTTTAAACGATATTTAGCGGAATTATCACCATTTTTTACCAAATTTTTTCCCAAATTTTTTTTCTATTTTTTGTATTCACCCAAATGTATTGTAAATACGTGTTTTAGATGTAAAATAATGTGAACTTAACGTTAAAAATATAAAAAGTATGATTAGTTTAATAGAAATGACTTAAGACGATATTTAGCGGATTCATCACCTGTATTTCAAAATTTTTTTACGACCTTTTATATTCACCCAAATGTATTGTAAAGACGTGTTTTAGATGTAAAATAATGTGAACTTAACGATAAAAATATAAAAAGTATGATTAGTTCAATACAAATGACTTTAAACGATATTTAGCGGAATTATCACCATTTTTTACCAAATTTTTTTTCTATTTTTTGTATTCACCCAAATGTATTGTAAACACGTGTTTTAGATGTAAAATAATGTGAACTTAACGTTAAAAATATAAAAAGTATGATTAGTTTAATAGATTTGACTTAAGACGATATTTAGCGGATTCATCACCTGTATTTCAAAATTTTTTTACGACCTTTTATATTCACCCAAATGTATTGTAAAGACGTGTTTTAGATGTAAAATAATGTGAACTTAACGATAAAAATATAAAAAGTATGATTAGTTCAATACAAATGACTTTAAACGATATTTAGCGGAATTATCACCATTTTTTACCAAATTTTTTCCCAAATTTTTTTTCTATTTTTTGTATTCACCCAAATGTATTGTAAATACGTGTTTTAGATGTAAAATAATGTGAACTTAACGATAAAAATATAAAAAGTATGATTAGTTCAATACAAATGACTTTAAACGATATTTAGCGGAATTATTACCATTTTTTACCAAATTTTTTTTCTATTTTTTGTATTCACCCAAATGTATTGTAAACACGTGTATTAGATGTAAAATAATGTGAACTTAACGGTAAAAATATAAAAAGTATGATTAGATTAATAGAAATGACTTAAGACGATATTTAGCGGATTCATCACCTGTATTTCAAAATTTTTTTACGACCTTTTATATTCACCCAAATGTATTGTAAAGACGTGTTTTAGATGTAAAATTATGTGAACTTAACGATAAAAATATAAAAAGTATGATTAGTTCAATAAAAATGACTTTAAACGATATTTAGCGGAATTATCACCATTTTTTACCAAATTTTTTTTCTATTTTTTGTATTCACCCAAATGTATTGTAAACACGTGTTTTAGATGTAAAATAATGTGAACTTAACGTTAAAAATATAAAAAGTATGATTAGTTTAATAGAAATGACTTAAGACGATATTTAGCGGATTCATCACCTGTATTTCAAAATTTTTTTACGACCTTTTATATTCACCCAAATGTATTGTAAAGACGTGTTTTAGATGTAAAATAATGTGAACTTAACGATAAAAATATAAAAAGTATGATTAGTTCAATACAAATGACTTTAAACGATATTTAGCGGAATTATCACCATTTTTTACCAAATTTTTTCCCAAATTTTTTTTCTATTTTTTGTATTCACCCAAATGTATTGTAAATACGTGTTTTAGATGTAAAATAATGTGAACTTAACGATATAAATATAAAAAGTATGATTAGTTCAATACAAATGACTTTAAACGATATTTAGCGGAATTATTACCATTTTTTACCAAATTTTTTTTCTATTTTTTGTATTCACCCAAATGTATTGTAAACACGTGTATTAGATGTAAAATAATGTGAACTTAACGTTAAAAATATAAAAAGTATGATTAGTTTAATAGAAATGACTTAAGACGATATTTAGCGGATTCATCACCTGTATTTCAAAATTTTTTTACGACCTTTTATATTCACTTAAATGTATTGTAAAGACGTGTTTTAGATGTAAAATAATGTGAACTTAACGATAAAAATATAAAAAGTATGATTAGTTCAATACAAATGACTTTAAACGATATTTAGCGGAATTATCACCATTTTTTACCAAATTTTTTCCCAAATTTTTTTTCTATTTTTTGTATTCACCCAAATTTATTGTAAATACGTGTTTTAGATGTAAAATAATGTGAACTTAACGATAAAAATATAAAAAGTATGATTAGTTCAATACAAATGACTTTAAACGATATTTAGCGGAATTATCACCATTTTTTACCAAATTTTTTTTCTATTTTTTGTATTCACCCAAATGTATTTTAAACACGTGTTTTAGATGTAAAATAATGTGAACTTAACGTTAAAAATATAAAAAGTATGATTAGTTTAATAGAAATGACTTAAGACGATATTTAGCGGATTCATCACCTGTATTTCAAAATTTTTTTACGACCTTTTATATTCACTTAAATGTATTGTAAAGACGTGTTTTAGATGTAAAATAATGTGAACTTAACGATAAAAATATAAAAAGTATGATTAGTTCAATACAAATGACTTTAAACGATATTTAGCGGAATTATCACCATTTTTTACCAAATTTTTTCCCAAATTTTTTTTCTATTTTTTGTATTCACCCAAATGTATTGTAAATACGTGTTTTAGATGTAAAATAATGTGAACTTAACGATAAAAATATAAAAAGTATGATTAGTTCAATACAAATGACTTTAAACGATATTTAGCGGAATTATCACCATTTTTTACCAAATTTTTTCCCAAATTTTTTTTCTATTTTTTGTATTCACCCAAATGTATTGTAAATACGTGTTTTAGATGTAAAATAATGTGAACTTAACGTTAAAAATATAAAAAGTATGATTAGTTTAATAGAAATGACTTAAGACGATATTTAGCGGATTCATCACCTGTATTTCAAAATTTTTTTACGACCTTTTATATTCACCCAAATGTATTGTAGAGACGTGTTTTAGATGTAAAATAATGTGAACTTAACGATAAAAATATAAAAAGTATGATTAGTTCAATACAAATGACTTTAAACGATATTTAGCGGAATTATCACCATTTTTTACCAAATTTTTTTTCTATTTTTTGTATTCACCCAAATGTATTGTAAACACGTGTTTTAGATGTAAAATAATGTGAACTTAACGTTAAAAATATAAAAAGTATGATTAGTTTAATAGAAATGACTTAAGACGATATTTAGCGGATTCATCACCTGTATTTCAAAATTTTTTTACGACCTTTTATATTCACTTAAATGTATTGTAAAGACGTGTTATAGATGTAAAATAATGTGAACTTAACGATAAAAATATAAAAAGTATGATTAGTTCAATACAAATGACTTTAAACGATATTTAGCGGAATTATCACCATTTTTTACCAAATTTTTTCCCAAATTTTTTTTCTATTTTTTGTATTCACCTAAATGTATTGTAAATACGTGTTTTAGATGTAAAATAATGTGAACTTAACGATAAAAATATAAAAAGTATGATTAGTTCAATACAAATGACTTTAAACGATATTTAGCGGAATTATCACCATTTTTTACCAAATTTTTTCCCAAATTTTTTTTCTATTTTTTGTATTCACCCAAATGTATTGTAAATACGTGTTTTAGATGTAAAATAATGTGAACTTAACGATAAAAATATAAAAAGTATGATTAGTTCAATACAAATGACTTTAAACGATATTTAGCGGAATTATCACCATTTTTTACCAAATTTTTTCCCAAATTTTTTTTCTATTTTTTGTATTCACCCAAATGTATTGTAAATACGTGTTTTAGATGTAAAATAATGTGAACTTAACGATAAAAATATAAAAAGTATGATTAGTTCAATACAAATGACTCTAAACGATATTTAGCGGAATTATCACCATTTTTTACCCAATTTTTTCCCAAATTTTTTTTCTATTTTTTGTATTCACCCAAATGTATTGTATACACGTGTTTTAGATGTAAAATAATGTGAACTTAACGTTAAAAATATAAAAAGTATGATTAGTTTAATAGAAATGACTTAAGACGATATTTAGCGGATTCATCACCTGTATTTCAAAATTTTTTTACGACCTTTTATATTCACCCAAATGTATTGTAAAGACGTGTTTTAGATGTAAAATAATGTGAACTTAACGATAAAAATATAAAAAGTATGATTAGTTCAATACAAATGACTTTAAACGATATTTAGCGGAATTATCACCATTTTTTACCAAATTTTTTTTCTATTTTTTGTATTCACCCAAATGTATTGTAAACACGTGTTTTAGATGTAAAATAATGTGAACTTAACGTTAAAAATATAAAAAGTATGATTAGTTTAATAGAAATGACTTAAGACGATATTTAGCGGATTCATCACCTGTATTTCAAAATTTTTTTACGACCTTTTATATTCACTTAAATGTATTGTAAAGACGTGTTTTAGATGTAAAATAATGTGAAATTAACGATAAAAATATAAAAAGTATGATTAGTTCAATACAAATGACATTAAACGATATTTAGCGGAATTATCACCATTTTTTACCAAATTTTTTCCCAAATTTTTTTTCTATTTTTTGTATTCACCCAAATGTATTGTAAATACGTGTTTTAGATGTAAAATAATGTGAACTTAACGATAAAAATATAAAAAGTATGATTAGTTCAATACAAATGACTTTAAACGATATTTAGCGGAATTATCACCATTTTTTACCAAATTTTTTCCCAAATTTTTTTTCTATTTTTTGTATTCACCCAAATGTATTGTAAATACGTGTTTTAGATGTAAAATAATGTGAACTTAACGTTAAAAATATAAAAAGTATGATTAGTTTAATAGAAATGACTTAAGACGATATTTAGCCGATTCATCACCTGTATTTCAAAATTTTTTTACGACCTTTTATATTCACCCAAATGTATTGTAAAGACGTGTTTTAGATGTAAAATAATGTGAACTTAACGATAAAAATATAAAAAGTATGATTAGTTCAATACAAATGACTTTAAACGATATTTAGCGGAATTATCACCATTTTTTACCAAATTTTTTTTCTATTTTTTGTATTCACCCAAATGTATTGTAAACACGTGTTTTAGATGTAAAATAATGTGAACTTAACGTTAAAAATATAAAAAGTATGATTAGTTTAATAGAAATGACTTAAGACGATATTTAGCGGATTCATCACCTGTATTTCAAAATTTTTTTACGACCTTTTATATTCACTTAAATGTATTGTAAAGACGTGTTTTAGATGTAAAATAATGTGAACTTAACGATAAAAATATAAAAAGTATGATTAGTTCAATACAAATGACTTTAAACGATATTTAGCGGAATTATCACCATTTTTTACCAAATTTTTTCCCAAATTTTTTTTCTATTTTTTGTATTCACCCAAATGTATTGTAAATACGTGTTTTAGATGTAAAATAATGTGAACTTAACGATAAAAATATAAAAAGTATGATTAGTTCAATACAAATGACTTTAAACGATATTTAGCGGAATTATCACCATTTTTTACCAAATTTTTTCCCAAATTTTTTTTCTATTTTTTGTATTCACCCAAATGTATTGTAAATACGTGTTTTAGATGTAAAATAATGTGAACTTAACGATAAAAATATAAAAAGTATGATTAGTTCAATACAAATGACTTTAAACGATATTTAGCGGAATTATCACCATTTTTTACCAAATTTTTTCCCAAATTTTTTTTCTATTTTTTGTATTCACCCAAATGTATTGTAAATACGTGTTTTAGATGTAAAATAATGTGAACTTAACGATAAAAATATAAAAAGTATGATTAGTTCAATACAAATGACTTTAAACGATATTTAGCGGAATTATCACCATTTTTTACCCAATTTTTTCCCAAATTTTTTTTCTATTTTTTGTATTCACCCAAATGTATTGTATACACGTGTTTTAGATGTAAAATAATGTGAACTTAACGTTAAAAATATAAAAAGTATGATTAGTTTAATAGAAATGACTTAAGACGATATTTAGCGGATTCATCACCTGTATTTCAAAATTTTTTTACGACCTTTTATATTCACCCAAATGTATTGTAAAGACGTATTTTAGATGTAAAATAATGTGAACTTAACGATAAAAATATAAAAAGTATGATTAGTTCAATACAAATGACTTTAAACGATATTTAGCGGAATTATCACCATTTTTTACCAAATTTTTTTTCTATTTTTTGTATTCACCCAAATGTATTGTAAACACGTGTTTTAGATGTAAAATAATGTGAACTTAACGTTAAAAATATAAAAAGTATGATTAGTTTAATAGAAATGACTTAAGACGATATTTAGCGGATTCATCACCTGTATTTCAATATTTTTTTACGACCTTTTATATTCACCCAAATGTATTGTAAAGACGTGTTTTAGATGTAAAATTATGTGAACTTAACGATAAAAATATAAAAAGTATGATTAGTTCAATACAAATGACTTTAAACGATATTTAGCGGAATTATCACCATTTTTTACCCAATTTTTTTTCTATTTTTTGTATTCACACAAATGTATTGTAAACACGTGTTTTAAATGTAAAATAATGTGAACTTAACGTTAAAAATATAAAAAGTATGATTAGTTTAATAGAAATGACTTAAGACGATATTTAGCGGATTCATCACCTGTATTTCAAAATTTTTTTACGACCTTTTATATTCACCCAAATGTATTGTAAAGACGTGTTTTAGATGTAAAATTATGTGAACTTAACGATAAAAATATAAAAAGTATGATTAGTTCAATACAAATGACTTAAAACGATATTTAGCGGAATTATCACCATTTTTTACCCAATTTTTTCCCAAAATTTTTTTCTAATTTTTTTATTCACCCAAATGTATTGTAAATACGTGTTTTAGATGTAAAATAATGTGAACTTAACGATAAAAATATAAAAAGTATGATTAGTTCAATACAAATGACTTTAAACGATATTTTGCGGAATTATCACCATTTTTTAACAAATTTTTTCCCAAATTTTTTTTCTTTTTTTTGTATTCACCCAAATGTATTGTAAATACGTGTTTTAGATGTAAAATAATGTGAACTTAACGTTAAAAATATAAAAAGTATGATTAGTTTAATAGAAATGACTTAAGACGATATTTAGCGGATTCATCACCTGTATTTCAAAATTTTTTTACGACCTTTTATATTCACCCAAATGTATTGTAAAGACGTGTTTTAGATGTAAAATAATGTGAACTTAACGATAAAAATATAAAAAGTATGATTAGTTCAATACAAATGACTTTAAACGATATTTAGCGGAATTATCACCATTTTTTACCAAATTTTTTTTCTATTTTTTGTATTCACCCAAATGTATTGTAAACTCGTGTTTTAGATGTAAAATAATGTGAACTTAACGTTAAAAATATAAAAAGTATGATTAGTTTAATAGAAATGACTTAAGACGATATTTAGCGGATTCATCACCTGTATTTCAAAATTTTTTTACCCTTTTATATTCACTTAAATGTATTGTAAAGACGTGTTTTAGATGTAAAATAATGTGAACTTAACGATAAAAATATAAAAAGTATGATTAGTTCAATACAAATGACTTTAAACGATATTTAGCGGAATTATCACCATTTTTTACCAAATTTTTTCCCAAATTTTTTTTCTATTTTTTGTATTCACCCAAATGTATTGTAAATACGTGTTTTAGATGTAAAATAATGTGAACTTAACGATAAAAATATAAAAAGTATGATTAGTTCAATACAAATGACTTTAAACGATATTTAGCGGAATTATCACCATTTTTTACCAAATTTATTTCTATTTTTTGTATTCACCCAAATTTATTGTAAACACGTGTTTTAGATGTAAAATTATGTGAACTTAACGTTAAAAATATAAAAAGTATGATTAGTTTAATAGAAATGACTTAAGACGATATTTAGCGGATTCATCACCTGTATTTCAAAATTTTTTTACGACCTTTTATATTCACCCAAATGTATTGTAAAGACGTGTTTTAGATGTAAAATAATGTGAACTTAACGATAAAAATATAAAAAGTATGATTAGTTCAATACAAATGACATTAAACGATATTTAGCGGAATTATCACCATTTTTTACCAAATTTTTTCCCAAATTTTTTTTCTATTTTTTGTATTCACCCAAATGTATTGTAAATACGTGTTTTAGATGTAAAATAATGTGAACTTAACGATAAAAATATAAAAAGTATGATTAGTTCAATACAAATGACTTTAAACGATATTTAGCGGAATTATCACCATTTTTTACCAAATTTTTTCCCAAATTTTTTTTCTATTTTTTGTATTCACCCAAATGTATTGTAAATACGTGTTTAGATGTAAAATAATGTGAACTTAACGATAAAAATATAAAAAGTATGATTAGTTCAATACAAATGACTTTAAACGATATTTAGCGGAATTATCACCATTTTTTACCCAATTTTTTCCCAAATTTTTTTTCTATTTTTTGTATTCACCCAAATGTATTGTATACACGTGTTTTAGATGTAAAATAATGTGAACTTAACGTTAAAAATATAAAAAGTATGATTAGTTTAATAGAAATGACTTAAGACGATATTTAGCGGATTCATCACCTGTATTTCAAAATTTTTTTACGACCTTTTATATTCACCCAAATGTATTGTAAAGACGTGTTTTAGATGTAAAATAATGTGAACTTAACGATAAAAATATAAAAAGTATGATTAGTTCAATACAAATGACTTTAAACGATATTTAGCGGAATTATCACCATTTTTTACCAAATTTTTTTTCTATTTTTTGTATTCACCCAAATGTATTGTAAACACGTGTTTTAGATGTAAAATAATGTGAACTTAACGTTAAAAATATAAAAAGTATGATTAGTTTAATAGAAATGACTTAAGACGATATTTAGCGGATTCATCACCTGTATTTCAAAATTTTTTTACGACCTTTTATATTCACCCAAATGTATTGTTAATACGTGTTTTAGATGTAAAATAATGTGAACTTAACGATAAAAATATAAAAAGTATGATTAGTTCAATACAAATGACTTTAAACGATATTTAGCGGAATTATCACCATTTTTTCCCAAATTTATTTACGACCTTTTATATTTGTCGTAGGCATATAGTCAAATCAGGCATTTTATTAAATGCCTAGGCATATAGTCAAAGAATTTAATGTTTATGCAATTTCACTATCCGCCTAGACATTTAGTAAAATGCCTAGTCATTTAATTAAGTGACTAGGCATTTGACTAAATGCCTATTTCATGCCAGGCAAATAATAAAAGAACATTTTGTATTATTTTAAAAATTTAAATATATTTTCTATCAGTTATTTATTGCTATTTTATACATAAAAAAAGCTGTGTATTATTTATTAATATGAAAAACACGTATAGATACTCGTATATGAAATAATATGTTTAATTTTGTGTCATTATGTCAACTATTACTATTGTTTTAAAAATGAAATAATAAAAAATAAATAAAAAGTTATATTATAATTACAAGTTTTTGTTACCTATTACTTGTTGTCACATGTTGTAATTTGGTGGCATTTGCTGGAACATTTAAGATTTTTCTTAAAACACAAGCACCTATTGGTTTGACATTGCCGCTTTCCTGATTGACATTGACATTTAACAAAACCTTGACCGTTGAAAATTGATAAGTTTGCTACTGCTTCACGTATGGACACGTATTTGTCTTTTTGTATTTTGCTGTCTTCTAAACCATTATTTGACACTAGTTGAAGTTCTTCTCTTGAACACCAATTTTTTATTATACCAACTTCTGTGCCAATTTGGTAAACGCCGTTCCGAATGTCTATCACTAACCCATTTATATTTTGACTATCGAGAGGTCCTCGGTCTACTTTTGGAACACTTAATACTATTTGATCACCAACCTCTAGTTCTTTAAATAGTTTTTCACTATTTTCTGCCATTTTTTTAGCTGCTATAGTTTGTCGTTTGTAAGATTCAATGCGGTTAACTTTTATCTGTTTTTCATTATTACATAGCAGACAAATATTTTCAATATCGTTACTATTATTTATAGAATAGCTGCAATTATCATAATGAATATTTCTTTTACATATAGTACATTGGAGTTCACTACCTGATTTTTCACAAACACTGCAGATATTATTTATGTCACAATATTGTAAAATATTTTCAAAATCTTCTTCACTTGATAATTTTTGAATAATTTCGGCAGGTAAGTTTGTAGAACTAAGACCTACCTTCGGTTCAGTGCCAAACAAGGCTCGATATGGCGAACGACCTAAAATTCGATGATGTGAAATGTTTTTTTGCCATTGTACAAAATAAACTCCGATTGACCACTTGGTACTTTTATTGTCTACGACCCAAGCTCGTAACATGTTTTCAACATCTTGATTTGATCTTTCTACAGATCCCTGACTCTGAGGGTGCCGCGGCCGCCCGTGTACTATTTTACACTCAGGCCACAATTCTGCTAATTCTTCAATTATTTTCGCTGTAAATTCTCGCCCATTATCAGATTGAAGTATTTGAGGTGCTCCTTGTTCCAAAAAAATTTTTAAAAGTTCGTGTGCAACTTCGGTGGCTCGTTTTGAAGTAAGTGGTCGAAGATATAAATATTTGGTTGCGTGATCCTGATAGTTCATAACCCATTTAAAATTTCCATCGGGTGTTGATTGGAAATCAATAAGGTCAATTTGCCCTCTTGAATTAAAATCTGCCGATAATATTGGTTTTATAACGACGCCTTTACAAGGTTTTGATTTTTTTTTGTTACAAGTTGTACACAAATTTATAAATATTTGGATTGCTATTCGAGGAATATTGTATTATAATCGATAAGATTATAATTTGTCCCACAGTACTCAATATCTATAGATAAGCTTCTCATACAACCTAGTACCAACGTTAATTTTCCAAGGTAAAAACCAATGGAACTTTTATTTTTATTTAATAAGAATATATAGTACTCACTACTCGTACTATAGACTTTACTGACTATACATATATGCTATACAATATACTCGTACCATCATTTATGTCTATCACACCTAATTAGTTATTACCTGAATATATTTATTTTTTATTATTTCATTTTTAAAACAATAGTAATAGTTGACATAATGACACAAAATTAAACATATTATTTCATATACGAGTATCTATACGTGTTTTTCATATTAATAAATAATACACAGCTTTTTTTATGTATAAAATAGCAATAAATAACTGATAGAAAATATATTTAAATTTTTAAAATAATACAAAATGTTCTTTTATTATTTGCCTGGCATGAAATAGGCATTTAGTCAAATGCCTAGTCACTTAATTAAATGACTAGGCATTTTACTAAATGTCTAGGCGGATAGTGAAATTGCATAAACATTAAATTCTTTGACTATATGCCTAGGCATTTAATAAAATGCCTGATTTGACTATATGCCTACGACATATTCACCCAAATGTATTGTAAAGACGTGTTTTAGATGTAAAATAATGTGAACTTAACGTTAAAAATATAAAAAGTATGATTAGTTTAATAGAAATGACTTAAGACGATATTTAGCGGATTCATCACCTGTATTTCAAAATTTTTTTACGACCTTTTATATTCACCCAAATGTATTGTTAATACGTGTTTTAGATGTAAAATAATGTGAACTTAACGATAAAAATATAAAAAGTATGATTAGTTCAATACAAATGACTTTAAACGATATTTAGCGGAATTATCACCATTTTTTACCAAATTTTTTCCCAAATTTTTTTTCTATTTTTTGTATTCACCCAAATGTATTGTAAATACGTGTTTTAGATGTAAAATAATGTGAACTTAACGATAAAAATATAAAAAGTATGATTAGTTCAATACAAATGACTTTAAACGATATTTAGCGGAATTATCACCATTTTTTACCAAATTTTTTTTCTATTTTTTGTATTCACCCAAATGTATTGTAAACACGTGTTTTAGATGTAAAATAATGTGAACTTAACGTTAAAAATATAAAAAGTATGATTAGTTTAATAGAAATGACTTAAGACGATATTTAGCGGATTCATCACCTGTATTTCAATATTTTTTTACGACCTATTATATTCACCCAAATGTATTGTAAACACGTGTTTTAGATGTAAAATAATGTGAACTTAACGATAAAAATATAAAAAGTATGATTAGTTCAATACAAATGACTTTAAACGATATTTAGCGGAATTATCACCATTTTTTACCCAATTTTTTCCCAAATTTTTTTACGACCTTTTATATTCACCCAAATGTATTGTAAAGACGTGTTTTAGATGTAAAATAATGTGAACTTAACGATAAAAATATAAAAAGTATGATTAGTTCAATACAAATGACTTTAAACGATATTTAGCGGAATTATCACCATTTTTTACCAAATTTTTTTTCTATTTTTTGTATTCAACCAAATGTATTGTAAACACGTGTTTTAGATGTAAAATAATGTGAACTTAACGTTAAAAATATAAAAAGTATGATTAGTTTAATAGAAATGACTTAAGACGATATTTAGCGGATTCATCACCTGTATTTCAAAATTTTATTACGACCTTTTATATTCACCCAAATGTATTGTAAAGACGTGTTTTAGATGTAAAATAATGTGAACTTAACGATAAAAATATAAAAAGTATGATTAGTTCAATACAAATGACTTTAAACGATATTTAGCGGAATTATCACCATTTTTTACCAAATTTTTTCCCAAATTTTTTTTCTATTTTTTGTATTCACCCAAATGTATTGTAAATACGTGTTTTAGATGTAAAATAATGTGAACTTAACGATAAAAATATAAAAAGTATGATTAGTTCAATACAAATGACTTTAAACGATATTTAGCGGAATTATCACCATTTTTTACCAAATTTTTTTTCTATTTTTTGTATTCACCCAAATGTATTGTAAACACGTGTTTTAGATGTAAAATTATGTGAACTTAACGTTAAAAATATAAAAAGTATGATTAGTTTAATAGAAATGACTTAAGACGATATTTAGCGGATTCATCACCTGTATTTCAAAATTTATTTACGACCTTTTATATTCACCCAAATGTATTGTAAAGACGTGTTTTAGATGTAAAATAATGTGAACTTAACGATAAAAATATAAAAAGTATGATTAGTTCAATACAAATGACATTAAACGATATTTAGCGGAATTATCACCATTTTTTACCAAATTTTTTCCCAAATTTTTTTTCTATTTTTTGTATTCACCCAAATGTATTGTAAATACGTGTTTTAGATGTAAAATAATGTGAACTTAACGATAAAAATATAAAAAGTATGATTAGTTCAATACAAATGACTTTAAACGATATTTAGCGGAATTATCACCATTTTTTACCAAATTTTTTCCCAAATTTTTTTTCTATTTTTTGTATTCACCCAAATGTATTGTAAATACGTGTTTAGATGTAAAATAATGTGAACTTAACGATAAAAATATAAAAAGTATGATTAGTTCAATACAAATGACTTTAAACGATATTTAGCGGAATTATCACCATTTTTTACCAAATTTTTTTTCTATTTTTTGTATTCACCCAAATGTATTGTAAACACGTGTTTTAGATGTAAAATAATGTGAACTTAACGTTAAAAATATAAAAAGTATGATTAGTTTAATAGAAATGACTTAAGACGATATTTAGCGGATTCATCACCTGTATTTCAAAATTTTTTTACGACCTTTTATATTCACCCAAATGTATTGTTAATACGTGTTTTAGATGTAAAATAATGTGAACTTAACGATAAAAATATAAAAAGTATGATTAGTTCAATACAAATGACTTTAAACGATATTTAGCGGAATTATCACCATTTTTTACCAAATTTTTTCCCAAATTTTTTTTCTATTTTTTGTATTCACCCAAATGTATTGTAAATACGTGTTTAGATGTAAAATAATGTGAACTTAACGATAAAAATATAAAAAGTATGATTAGTTCAATACAAATGACTTTAAACGATATTTAGCGGAATTATCACCATTTTTTACCAAATTTTTTTTCTATTTTTTGTATTCACCCAAATGTATTGTAAACACGTGTTTTAGATGTAAAATAATGTGAACTTAACGTTAAAAATATAAAAAGTATGATTAGTTTAATAGAAATGACTTAAGACGATATTTAGCGGATTCATCACCTGTATTTCAATATTTTTTTACGACCTATTATATTCACCCAAATGTATTGTAAACACGTGTTTTAGATGTAAAATAATGTGAACTTAACGATAAAAATATAAAAAGTATGATTAGTTCAATACAAATGACTTTAAACGATATTTAGCGGAATTATCACCATTTTTTACCCAATTTTTTCCCAAATTTTTTTACGACCTTTTATATTCACCCAAATGTATTGTAAAGACGTGTTTTAGATGTAAAATAATGTGAACTTAACGATAAAAATATAAAAAGTATGATTAGTTTAATAGAAATGACTTAAGACGATATTTAGCGGATTCATCACCTGTATTTCAATATTTTTTTACGACCTATTATATTCACCCAAATGTATTGTAAACACGTGTTTTAGATGTAAAATAATGTGAACTTAACGATAAAAATATAAAAAGTATGATTAGTTCAATACAAATGACTTTAAACGATATTTAGCGGAATTATCACCATTTTTTACCCAATTTTTTCCCAAATTTTTTTACGACCTTTTATATTCACCCAAATGTATTGTAAAGACGTGTTTTAGATGTAAAATAATGTGAACTTAACGATAAAAATATAAAAAGTATGATTAGTTCAATACAAATGACTTTAAACGATATTTAGCGGAATTATCACCATTTTTTACCAAATTTTTTTTCTATTTTTTGTATTCAACCAAATGTATTGTAAACACGTGTTTTAGATGTAAAATAATGTGAACTTAACGTTAAAAATATAAAAAGTATGATTAGTTTAATAGAAATGACTTAAGACGATATTTAGCGGATTCATCACCTGTATTTCAAAATTTTATTACGACCTTTTATATTCACCCAAATGTATTGTAAAGACGTGTTTTAGATGTAAAATAATGTGAACTTAACGATAAAAATATAAAAAGTATGATTAGTTCAATACAAATGACTTTAAACGATATTTAGCGGAATTATCACCATTTTTTACCAAATTTTTTCCCAAATTTTTTTTCTATTTTTTGTATTCACCCAAATGTATTGTAAATACGTGTTTTAGATGTAAAATAATGTGAACTTAACGATAAAAATATAAAAAGTATGATTAGTTCAATACAAATGACTTTAAACGATATTTAGCGGAATTATCACCATTTTTTACCAAATTTTTTCCCAAATTTTTTTTCTATTTTTTGTATTCACCCAAATGTATTGTAAATACGTGTTTTAGATGTAAAATAATGTGAACTTAACGATAAAAATATAAAAAGTATGATTAGTTCAATACAAATGACTTTAAACGATATTTAGCGGAATTATCACCATTTTTTACCCAATTTTTTTTCTATTTTTTGTATTCACACAAATGTATTGTAAACCCGTGTTTTAAATGTAAAATAATGTGAACTTAACGTTAAAAATATAAAAAGTATGATTAGTTTAATAGAAATGACTTAAGACGATATTTAGCGGATTCATCACCTGTATTTCAAAATTTTTTTACGACCTTTTATATTCACCCAAATGTATTGTAACGACGTGTTTTAGATGTAAAATTATGTGAACTTAACGATAAAAATATAAAAAGTATGATTAGTTCAATACAAATGACTTTAAACGATATTTAGCGGAATTATCACCATTTTTTACCAAATTTTTTCCCAAATTTTTTTTCTATTTTTTGTATTCACCCAAATGTATTGTTAATACGTGTTTTAGATGTAAAATAATGTGAATTTAACGATAAAAATATAAAAAGTATGATTAGTTCAATACAAATGACTTTAAACGATATTTAGCGGAATTATCACCATTTTTTACCAAATTTTTTTTCTATTTTTTGTATTCACCCAAATGTATTGTAAACACGTGTTTTAGATGTAAAATAATGTGAACTTAACGTTAAAAATATAAAAAGTATGATTAGTTTAATAGAAATGACTTAAGACGATATTTAGCGGATTCATCACCTGTATTTCAAAATTTTTTTACGACCTTTTATATTCACTTAAATGTATTGTAAAGACGTGTTTTAGATGTAAAATAATGTGAACTTAACGATAAAAATATAAAAAGTATGATTAGTTCAATACAAATGACTTTAAACGATATTTAGCGGAATTATCACCATTTTTTACCAAATTTTTTCCCAAATTTTTTTTCTATTTTTTGTATTCACCCAAATGTATTGTAAATACGTGTTTTAGATGTAAAATAATGTGAACTTAACGATAAAAATATAAAAAGTATGATTAGTTCAATACAAATGACTTTAAACGATATTTAGCGGAATTATCACCATTTTTTACCAAATTTTTTTTCTATTTTTTGTATTCACCCAAATGTATTGTAAACACGTGTTTTAGATGTAAAATTATGTGAACTTAACGTTAAAAATATAAAAAGTATGATTAGTTTAATAGAAATGACTTAAGACGATATTTAGCGGATTCATCACCTGTATTTCAAAATTTTTTTACTACCTTTTATATTCACCCAAATGTATTGTAAAGACGTGTTTTAGATGTAAAATAATGTGAACTTAACGATAAAAATATAAAAAGTATGATTAGTTCAATACAAATGACATTAAACGATATTTAGCGGAATTATCACCATTTTTTACCAAATTTTTTCCCAAATTTTTTTTCTATTTTTTGTATTCACCCAAATGTATTGTAAATACGTGTTTTAGATGTAAAATAATGTGAACTTAACGATAAAAATATAAAAAGTATGATTAGTTCAATACAAATGACTTTAAACGATATTTAGCGGAATTATCACCATTTTTTACCAAATTTTTTCCCAAATTTTTTTTCTATTTTTTGTATTCACCCAAATGTATTGTAAATACGTGTTTTAGATGTAAAATAATGTGAACTTAACGATAAAAATATAAAAAGTATGATTAGTTCAATACAAATGACTTTAAACGATATTTAGCGGAATTATCACCATTTTTTACCCAATTTTTTCCCAAATTTTTTTTCTATTTTTTGTATTCACCCAAATGTATTGTATACACGTGTTTTAGATGTAAAATAATGTGAACTTAACGTTAAAAATATAAAAAGTATGATTAGTTTAATAGAAATGACTTAAGACGATATTTAGCGGATTCATCACCTGTATTTCAAAATTTTTTTACGACCTTTTATATTCACCCAAATGTATTGTAAAGACGTGTTTTAGATGTAAAATAATGTGAACTTAACGATAAAAATATAAAAAGTATGATTAGTTCAATACAAATGACTTTAAACGATATTTAGCGGAATTATCACCATTTTTTACCAAATTTTTTTTCTATTTTTTGTATTCACCCAAATGTATTGTAAACACGTGTTTTAGATGTAAAATAATGTGAACTTAACGTTAAAAATATAAAAAGTATGATTAGTTTAATAGAAATGACTTAAGACGATATTTAGCGGATTCATCACCTGTATTTCAAAATTTTTTTACGACCTTTTATATTCACCCAAATGTATTGTTAATACGTGTTTTAGATGTAAAATAATGTGAACTTAACGATAAAAATATAAAAAGTATGATTAGTTCAATACAAATGACTTTAAACGATATTTAGCGGAATTATCACCATTTTTTCCCAAATTTATTTACGACCTTTTATATTCACCCAAATGTATTGTAAAGACGTGTTTTAGATGTAAAATAATGTGAACTTAACGTTAAAAATATAAAAAGTATGATTAGTTTAATAGAAATGACTTAAGACGATATTTAGCGGATTCATCACCTGTATTTCAAAATTTTTTTACGACCTTTTATATTCACCCAAATGTATTGTTAATACGTGTTTTAGATGTAAAATAATGTGAACTTAACGATAAAAATATAAAAAGTATGATTAGTTCAATACAAATGACTTTAAACGATATTTAGCGGAATTATCACCATTTTTTACCAAATTTTTTCCCAAATTTTTTTTCTATTTTTTGTATTCACCCAAATGTATTGTAAATACGTGTTTTAGATGTAAAATAATGTGAACTTAACGATAAAAATATAAAAAGTATGATTAGTTCAATACAAATGACTTTAAACGATATTTAGCGGAATTATCACCATTTTTTACCAAATTTTTTCCCAAATTTTTTTTCTATTTTTTGTATTCACCCAAATGTATTGTAAATACGTGTTTTAGATGTAAAATAATGTGAACTTAACGATAAAAATATAAAAAGTATGATTAGTTCAATACAAATGACTTTAAACGATATTTAGCGGAATTATCACCATTTTTTACCCAATTTTTTCCCAAATTTTTTTTCTATTTTTTGTATTCACCCAAATGTATTGTATACACGTGTTTTAGATGTAAAATAATGTGAACTTAACGTTAAAAATATAAAAAGTATGATTAGTTTAATAGAAATGACTTAAGACGATATTTAGCGGATTCATCACCTGTATTTCAAAATTTTTTTACGACCTTTTATATTCACCCAAATGTATTGTAAAGACGTGTTTTAGATGTAAAATAATGTGAACTTAACGATAAAAATATAAAAAGTATGATTAGTTCAATACAAATGACTTTAAACGATATTTAGCGGAATTATCACCATTTTTTACCAAATTTTTTTTCTATTTTTTGTATTCACCCAAATGTATTGTAAACACGTGTTTTAGATGTAAAATAATGTGAACTTAACGTTAAAAATATAAAAAGTATGATTAGTTTAATAGAAATGACTTAAGACGATATTTAGCGGATTCATCACCTGTATTTCAAAATTTTTTTACGACCTTTTATATTCACCCAAATGTATTGTTAATACGTGTTTTAGATGTAAAATAATGTGAACTTAACGATAAAAATATAAAAAGTATGATTAGTTCAATACAAATGACTTTAAACGATATTTAGCGGAATTATCACCATTTTTTCCCAAATTTATTTACGACCTTTTATATTCACCCAAATGTATTGTAAAGACGTGTTTTAGATGTAAAATAATGTGAACTTAACGTTAAAAATATAAAAAGTATGATTAGTTTAATAGAAATGACTTAAGACGATATTTAGCGGATTCATCACCTGTATTTCAAAATTTTTTTACGACCTTTTATATTCACCCAAATGTATTGTTAATACGTGTTTTAGATGTAAAATAATGTGAACTTAACGATAAAAATATAAAAAGTATGATTAGTTCAATACAAATGACTTTAAACGATATTTAGCGGAATTATCACCATTTTTTACCAAATTTTTTCCCAAATTTTTTTTCTATTTTTTGTATTCACCCAAATGTATTGTAAATACGTGTTTTAGATGTAAAATAATGTGAACTTAACGATAAAAATATAAAAAGTATGATTAGTTCAATACAAATGACTTTAAACGATATTTAGCGGAATTATCACCATTTTTTACCAAATTTTTTTTCTATTTTTTGTATTCACCCAAATGTATTGTAAACACGTGTTTTAGATGTAAAATAATGTGAACTTAACGTTAAAAATATAAAAAGTATGATTAGTTTAATAGAAATGACTTAAGACGATATTTAGCGGATTCATCACCTGTATTTCAATATTTTTTTACGACCTATTATATTCACCCAAATGTATTGTAAACACGTGTTTTAGATGTAAAATAATGTGAACTTAACGATAAAAATATAAAAAGTATGATTAGTTCAATACAAATGACTTTAAACGATATTTAGCGGAATTATCACCATTTTTTACCCAATTTTTTCCCAAATTTTTTTACGACCTTTTATATTCACCCAAATGTATTGTAAAGACGTGTTTTAGATGTAAAATAATGTGAACTTAACGATAAAAATATAAAAAGTATGATTAGTTCAATACAAATGACTTTAAACGATATTTAGCGGAATTATCACCATTTTTTACCAAATTTTTTTTCTATTTTTTGTATTCAACCAAATGTATTGTAAACACGTGTTTTAGATGTAAAATAATGTGAACTTAACGTTAAAAATATAAAAAGTATGATTAGTTTAATAGAAATGACTTAAGACGATATTTAGCGGATTCATCACCTGTATTTCAAAATTTTATTACGACCTTTTATATTCACCCAAATGTATTGTAAAGACGTGTTTTAGATGTAAAATAATGTGAACTTAACGATAAAAATATAAAAAGTATGATTAGTTCAATACAAATGACTTTAAACGATATTTAGCGGAATTATCACCATTTTTTACCAAATTTTTTCCCAAATTTTTTTTCTATTTTTTGTATTCACCCAAATGTATTGTAAATACGTGTTTTAGATGTAAAATAATGTGAACTTAACGATAAAAATATAAAAAGTATGATTAGTTCAATACAAATGACTTTAAACGATATTTAGCGGAATTATCACCATTTTTTACCAAATTTTTTTTCTATTTTTTGTATTCACCCAAATGTATTGTAAACACGTGTTTTAGATGTAAAATTATGTGAACTTAACGTTAAAAATATAAAAAGTATGATTAGTTTAATAGAAATGACTTAAGACGATATTTAGCGGATTCATCACCTGTATTTCAAAATTTATTTACGACCTTTTATATTCACCCAAATGTATTGTAAAGACGTGTTTTAGATGTAAAATAATGTGAACTTAACGATAAAAATATAAAAAGTATGATTAGTTCAATACAAATGACATTAAACGATATTTAGCGGAATTATCACCATTTTTTACCAAATTTTTTCCCAAATTTTTTTTCTATTTTTTGTATTCACCCAAATGTATTGTAAATACGTGTTTTAGATGTAAAATAATGTGAACTTAACGATAAAAATATAAAAAGTATGATTAGTTCAATACAAATGACTTTAAACGATATTTAGCGGAATTATCACCATTTTTTACCAAATTTTTTCCCAAATTTTTTTTCTATTTTTTGTATTCACCCAAATGTATTGTAAATACGTGTTTAGATGTAAAATAATGTGAACTTAACGATAAAAATATAAAAAGTATGATTAGTTCAATACAAATGACTTTAAACGATATTTAGCGGAATTATCACCATTTTTTACCAAATTTTTTTTCTATTTTTTGTATTCACCCAAATGTATTGTAAACACGTGTTTTAGATGTAAAATAATGTGAACTTAACGTTAAAAATATAAAAAGTATGATTAGTTTAATAGAAATGACTTAAGACGATATTTAGCGGATTCATCACCTGTATTTCAAAATTTTTTTACGACCTTTTATATTCACCCAAATGTATTGTTAATACGTGTTTTAGATGTAAAATAATGTGAACTTAACGATAAAAATATAAAAAGTATGATTAGTTCAATACAAATGACTTTAAACGATATTTAGCGGAATTATCACCATTTTTTACCAAATTTTTTCCCAAATTTTTTTTCTATTTTTTGTATTCACCCAAATGTATTGTAAATACGTGTTTAGATGTAAAATAATGTGAACTTAACGATAAAAATATAAAAAGTATGATTAGTTCAATACAAATGACTTTAAACGATATTTAGCGGAATTATCACCATTTTTTACCAAATTTTTTTTCTATTTTTTGTATTCACCCAAATGTATTGTAAACACGTGTTTTAGATGTAAAATAATGTGAACTTAACGTTAAAAATATAAAAAGTATGATTAGTTTAATAGAAATGACTTAAGACGATATTTAGCGGATTCATCACCTGTATTTCAATATTTTTTTACGACCTATTATATTCACCCAAATGTATTGTAAACACGTGTTTTAGATGTAAAATAATGTGAACTTAACGATAAAAATATAAAAAGTATGATTAGTTCAATACAAATGACTTTAAACGATATTTAGCGGAATTATCACCATTTTTTACCCAATTTTTTCCCAAATTTTTTTACGACCTTTTATATTCACCCAAATGTATTGTAAAGACGTGTTTTAGATGTAAAATAATGTGAACTTAACGATAAAAATATAAAAAGTATGATTAGTTTAATAGAAATGACTTAAGACGATATTTAGCGGATTCATCACCTGTATTTCAATATTTTTTTACGACCTATTATATTCACCCAAATGTATTGTAAACACGTGTTTTAGATGTAAAATAATGTGAACTTAACGATAAAAATATAAAAAGTATGATTAGTTCAATACAAATGACTTTAAACGATATTTAGCGGAATTATCACCATTTTTTACCAAATTTTTTTTCTATTTTTTGTATTCAACCAAATGTATTGTAAACACGTGTTTTAGATGTAAAATAATGTGAACTTAACGTTAAAAATATAAAAAGTATGATTAGTTTAATAGAAATGACTTAAGACGATATTTAGCGGATTCATCACCTGTATTTCAAAATTTTATTACGACCTTTTATATTCACCCAAATGTATTGTAAAGACGTGTTTTAGATGTAAAATAATGTGAACTTAACGATAAAAATATAAAAAGTATGATTAGTTCAATACAAATGACTTTAAACGATATTTAGCGGAATTATCACCATTTTTTACCAAATTTTTTCCCAAATTTTTTTTCTATTTTTTGTATTCACCCAAATGTATTGTAAATACGTGTTTTAGATGTAAAATAATGTGAACTTAACGATAAAAATATAAAAAGTATGATTAGTTCAATACAAATGACTTTAAACGATATTTAGCGGAATTATCACCATTTTTTACCAAATTTTTTTTCTATTTTTTGTATTCACCCAAATGTATTGTAAACACGTGTTTTAGATGTAAAATTATGTGAACTTAACGTTAAAAATATAAAAAGTATGATTAGTTTAATAGAAATGACTTAAGACGATATTTAGCGGATTCATCACCTGTATTTCAAAATTTATTTACGACCTTTTATATTCACCCAAATGTATTGTAAAGACGTGTTTTAGATGTAAAATAATGTGAACTTAACGATAAAAATATAAAAAGTATGATTAGTTCAATACAAATGACATTAAACGATATTTAGCGGAATTATCACCATTTTTTACCAAATTTTTTCCCAAATTTTTTTTCTATTTTTTGTATTCACCCAAATGTATTGTAAATACGTGTTTTAGATGTAAAATAATGTGAACTTAACGATAAAAATATAAAAAGTATGATTAGTTCAATACAAATGACTTTAAACGATATTTAGCGGAATTATCACCATTTTTTACCAAATTTTTTCCCAAATTTTTTTTCTATTTTTTGTATTCACCCAAATGTATTGTAAATACGTGTTTAGATGTAAAATAATGTGAACTTAACGATAAAAATATAAAAAGTATGATTAGTTCAATACAAATGACTTTAAACGATATTTAGCGGAATTATCACCATTTTTTACCAAATTTTTTTTCTATTTTTTGTATTCACCCAAATGTATTGTAAACACGTGTTTTAGATGTAAAATAATGTGAACTTAACGTTAAAAATATAAAAAGTATGATTAGTTTAATAGAAATGACTTAAGACGATATTTAGCGGATTCATCACCTGTATTTCAAAATTTTTTTACGACCTTTTATATTCACCCAAATGTATTGTTAATACGTGTTTTAGATGTAAAATAATGTGAACTTAACGATAAAAATATAAAAAGTATGATTAGTTCAATACAAATGACTTTAAACGATATTTAGCGGAATTATCACCATTTTTTACCAAATTTTTTCCCAAATTTTTTTTCTATTTTTTGTATTCACCCAAATGTATTGTAAATACGTGTTTAGATGTAAAATAATGTGAACTTAACGATAAAAATATAAAAAGTATGATTAGTTCAATACAAATGACTTTAAACGATATTTAGCGGAATTATCACCATTTTTTACCAAATTTTTTTTCTATTTTTTGTATTCACCCAAATGTATTGTAAACACGTGTTTTAGATGTAAAATAATGTGAACTTAACGTTAAAAATATAAAAAGTATGATTAGTTTAATAGAAATGACTTAAGACGATATTTAGCGGATTCATCACCTGTATTTCAATATTTTTTTACGACCTATTATATTCACCCAAATGTATTGTAAACACGTGTTTTAGATGTAAAATAATGTGAACTTAACGATAAAAATATAAAAAGTATGATTAGTTCAATACAAATGACTTTAAACGATATTTAGCGGAATTATCACCATTTTTTACCCAATTTTTTCCCAAATTTTTTTACGACCTTTTATATTCACCCAAATGTATTGTAAAGACGTGTTTTAGATGTAAAATAATGTGAACTTAACGATAAAAATATAAAAAGTATGATTAGTTTAATAGAAATGACTTAAGACGATATTTAGCGGATTCATCACCTGTATTTCAATATTTTTTTACGACCTATTATATTCACCCAAATGTATTGTAAACACGTGTTTTAGATGTAAAATAATGTGAACTTAACGATAAAAATATAAAAAGTATGATTAGTTCAATACAAATGACTTTAAACGATATTTAGCGGAATTATCACCATTTTTTACCCAATTTTTTCCCAAATTTTTTTACGACCTTTTATATTCACCCAAATGTATTGTAAAGACGTGTTTTAGATGTAAAATAATGTGAACTTAACGATAAAAATATAAAAAGTATGATTAGTTCAATACAAATGACTTTAAACGATATTTAGCGGAATTATCACCATTTTTTACCAAATTTTTTTTCTATTTTTTGTATTCAACCAAATGTATTGTAAACACGTGTTTTAGATGTAAAATAATGTGAACTTAACGTTAAAAATATAAAAAGTATGATTAGTTTAATAGAAATGACTTAAGACGATATTTAGCGGATTCATCACCTGTATTTCAAAATTTTATTACGACCTTTTATATTCACCCAAATGTATTGTAAAGACGTGTTTTAGATGTAAAATAATGTGAACTTAACGATAAAAATATAAAAAGTATGATTAGTTCAATACAAATGACTTTAAACGATATTTAGCGGAATTATCACCATTTTTTACCAAATTTTTTCCCAAATTTTTTTTCTATTTTTTGTATTCACCCAAATGTATTGTAAATACGTGTTTTAGATGTAAAATAATGTGAACTTAACGATAAAAATATAAAAAGTATGATTAGTTCAATACAAATGACTTTAAACGATATTTAGCGGAATTATCACCATTTTTTACCAAATTTTTTTTCTATTTTTTGTATTCACCCAAATGTATTGTAAACACGTGTTTTAGATGTAAAATTATGTGAACTTAACGTTAAAAATATAAAAAGTATGATTAGTTTAATAGAAATGACTTAAGACGATATTTAGCGGATTCATCACCTGTATTTCAAAATTTATTTACGACCTTTTATATTCACCCAAATGTATTGTAAAGACGTGTTTTAGATGTAAAATAATGTGAACTTAACGATAAAAATATAAAAAGTATGATTAGTTCAATACAAATGACATTAAACGATATTTAGCGGAATTATCACCATTTTTTACCAAATTTTTTCCCAAATTTTTTTTCTATTTTTTGTATTCACCCAAATGTATTGTAAATACGTGTTTTAGATGTAAAATAATGTGAACTTAACGATAAAAATATAAAAAGTATGATTAGTTCAATACAAATGACTTTAAACGATATTTAGCGGAATTATCACCATTTTTTACCAAATTTTTTCCCAAATTTTTTTTCTATTTTTTGTATTCACCCAAATGTATTGTAAATACGTGTTTAGATGTAAAATAATGTGAACTTAACGATAAAAATATAAAAAGTATGATTAGTTCAATACAAATGACTTTAAACGATATTTAGCGGAATTATCACCATTTTTTACCAAATTTTTTTTCTATTTTTTGTATTCACCCAAATGTATTGTAAACACGTGTTTTAGATGTAAAATAATGTGAACTTAACGTTAAAAATATAAAAAGTATGATTAGTTTAATAGAAATGACTTAAGACGATATTTAGCGGATTCATCACCTGTATTTCAAAATTTTTTTACGACCTTTTATATTCACCCAAATGTATTGTAAACACGTGTTTTAGATGTAAAATAATGTGAACTTAACGATAAAAATATAAAAAGTATGATTAGTTCAATACAAATGACTTTAAACGATATTTAGCGGAATTATCACCATTTTTTACCCAATTTTTTCCCAAATTTTTTTACGACCTTTTATATTCACCCAAATGTATTGTAAAGACGTGTTTTAGATGTAAAATAATGTGAACTTAACGATAAAAATATAAAAAGTATGATTAGTTTAATAGAAATGACTTAAGACGATATTTAGCGGATTCATCACCTGTATTTCAATATTTTTTTACGACCTATTATATTCACCCAAATGTATTGTAAACACGTGTTTTAGATGTAAAATAATGTGAACTTAACGATAAAAATATAAAAAGTATGATTAGTTCAATACAAATGACTTTAAACGATATTTAGCGGAATTATCACCATTTTTTACCCAATTTTTTCCCAAATTTTTTTACGACCTTTTATATTCACCCAAATGTATTGTAAAGACGTGTTTTAGATGTAAAATAATGTGAACTTAACGATAAAAATATAAAAAGTATGATTAGTTCAATACAAATGACTTTAAACGATATTTAGCGGAATTATCACCATTTTTTACCAAATTTTTTTTCTATTTTTTGTATTCAACCAAATGTATTGTAAACACGTGTTTTAGATGTAAAATAATGTGAACTTAACGTTAAAAATATAAAAAGTATGATTAGTTTAATAGAAATGACTTAAGACGATATTTAGCGGATTCATCACCTGTATTTCAAAATTTTATTACGACCTTTTATATTCACCCAAATGTATTGTAAAGACGTGTTTTAGATGTAAAATAATGTGAACTTAACGATAAAAATATAAAAAGTATGATTAGTTCAATACAAATGACTTTAAACGATATTTAGCGGAATTATCACCATTTTTTACCAAATTTTTTCCCAAATTTTTTTTCTATTTTTTGTATTCACCCAAATGTATTGTAAATACGTGTTTTAGATGTAAAATAATGTGAACTTAACGATAAAAATATAAAAAGTATGATTAGTTCAATACAAATGACTTTAAACGATATTTAGCGGAATTATCACCATTTTTTACCAAATTTTTTTTCTATTTTTTGTATTCACCCAAATGTATTGTAAACACGTGTTTTAGATGTAAAATTATGTGAACTTAACGTTAAAAATATAAAAAGTATGATTAGTTTAATAGAAATGACTTAAGACGATATTTAGCGGATTCATCACCTGTATTTCAAAATTTATTTACGACCTTTTATATTCACCCAAATGTATTGTAAAGACGTGTTTTAGATGTAAAATAATGTGAACTTAACGATAAAAATATAAAAAGTATGATTAGTTCAATACAAATGACATTAAACGATATTTAGCGGAATTATCACCATTTTTTACCAAATTTTTTCCCAAATTTTTTTTCTATTTTTTGTATTCACCCAAATGTATTGTAAATACGTGTTTTAGATGTAAAATAATGTGAACTTAACGATAAAAATATAAAAAGTATGATTAGTTCAATACAAATGACTTTAAACGATATTTAGCGGAATTATCACCATTTTTTACCAAATTTTTTCCCAAATTTTTTTTCTATTTTTTGTATTCACCCAAATGTATTGTAAATACGTGTTTAGATGTAAAATAATGTGAACTTAACGATAAAAATATAAAAAGTATGATTAGTTCAATACAAATTACTTTAAACGATATTTAGCGGAATTATCACCATTTTTTACCAAATTTTTTTTCTATTTTTTGTATTCACCCAAATGTATTGTAAACACGTGTTTTAGATGTAAAATAATGTGAACTTAACGTTAAAAATATAAAAAGTATGATTAGTTTAATAGAAATGACTTAAGACGATATTTAGCGGATTCATCACCTGTATTTCAAAATTTTTTTACGACCTTTTATATTCACCCAAATGTATTGTTAATACGTGTTTTAGATGTAAAATAATGTGAACTTAACGATAAAAATATAAAAAGTATGATTAGTTCAATACAAATGACTTTAAACGATATTTAGCGGAATTATCACCATTTTTTACCAAATTTTTTCCCAAATTTTTTTTCTATTTTTTGTATTCACCCAAATGTATTGTAAATACGTGTTTAGATGTAAAATAATGTGAACTTAACGATAAAAATATAAAAAGTATGATTAGTTCAATACAAATGACTTTAAACGATATTTAGCGGAATTATCACCATTTTTTACCAAATTTTTTTTCTATTTTTTGTATTCACCCAAATGTATTGTAAACACGTGTTTTAGATGTAAAATAATGTGAACTTAACGTTAAAAATATAAAAAGTATGATTAGTTTAATAGAAATGACTTAAGACGATATTTAGCGGATTCATCACCTGTATTTCAATATTTTTTTACGACCTATTATATTCACCCAAATGTATTGTAAACACGTGTTTTAGATGTAAAATAATGTGAACTTAACGATAAAAATATAAAAAGTATGATTAGTTCAATACAAATGACTTTAAACGATATTTAGCGGAATTATCACCATTTTTTACCCAATTTTTTCCCAAATTTTTTTACGACCTTTTATATTCACCCAAATGTATTGTAAAGACGTGTTTTAGATGTAAAATAATGTGAACTTAACGATAAAAATATAAAAAGTATGATTAGTTCAATACAAATGACTTTAAACGATATTTAGCGGAATTATCACCATTTTTTACCAAATTTTTTTTCTATTTTTTGTATTCAACCAAATGTATTGTAAACACGTGTTTTAGATGTAAAATAATGTGAACTTAACGTTAAAAATATAAAAAGTATGATTAGTTTAATAGAAATGACTTAAGACGATATTTAGCGGATTCATCACCTGTATTTCAAAATTTTATTACGACCTTTTATATTCACCCAAATGTATTGTAAAGACGTGTTTTAGATGTAAAATAATGTGAACTTAACGATAAAAATATAAAAAGTATGATTAGTTCAATACAAATGACTTTAAACGATATTTAGCGGAATTATCACCATTTTTTACCAAATTTTTTCCCAAATTTTTTTTCTATTTTTTGTATTCACCCAAATGTATTGTAAATACGTGTTTTAGATGTAAAATAATGTGAACTTAACGATAAAAATATAAAAAGTATGATTAGTTCAATACAAATGACTTTAAACGATATTTAGCGGAATTATCACCATTTTTTACCAAATTTTTTTTCTATTTTTTGTATTCACCCAAATGTATTGTAAACACGTGTTTTAGATGTAAAATTATGTGAACTTAACGTTAAAAATATAAAAAGTATGATTAGTTTAATAGAAATGACTTAAGACGATATTTAGCGGATTCATCACCTGTATTTCAAAATTTATTTACGACCTTTTATATTCACCCAAATGTATTGTAAAGACGTGTTTTAGATGTAAAATAATGTGAACTTAACGATAAAAATATAAAAAGTATGATTAGTTCAATACAAATGACATTAAACGATATTTAGCGGAATTATCACCATTTTTTACCAAATTTTTTCCCAAATTTTTTTTCTATTTTTTGTATTCACCCAAATGTATTGTAAATACGTGTTTTAGATGTAAAATAATGTGAACTTAACGATAAAAATATAAAAAGTATGATTAGTTCAATACAAATGACTTTAAACGATATTTAGCGGAATTATCACCATTTTTTACCAAATTTTTTCCCAAATTTTTTTTCTATTTTTTGTATTCACCCAAATGTATTGTAAATACGTGTTTAGATGTAAAATAATGTGAACTTAACGATAAAAATATAAAAAGTATGATTAGTTCAATACAAATGACTTTAAACGATATTTAGCGGAATTATCACCATTTTTTACCAAATTTTTTTTCTATTTTTTGTATTCACCCAAATGTATTGTAAACACGTGTTTTAGATGTAAAATAATGTGAACTTAACGTTAAAAATATAAAAAGTATGATTAGTTTAATAGAAATGACTTAAGACGATATTTAGCGGATTCATCACCTGTATTTCAATATTTTTTTACGACCTTTTATATTCACCCAAATGTATTGTAAAGACGTGTTTTAGATGTAAAATTATGTGAACTTAACGATAAAAATATAAAAAGTATGATTAGTTCAATACAAATGACTTTAAACGATATTTAGCGGAATTATCACCATTTTTTACCCAATTTTTTTTCTATTTTTTGTATTCACACAAATGTATTGTAAACACGTGTTTTAAATGTAAAATAATGTGAACTTAACGTTAAAAATATAAAAAGTATGATTAGTTTAATAGAAATGACTTAAGACGATATTTAGCGGATTCATCACCTGTATTTCAAAATTTTTTTACGACCTTTTATATTCACCCAAATGTATTGTAAAGACGTGTTTTAGATGTAAAATTATGTGAACTTAACGATAAAAATATAAAAAGTATGATTAGTTCAATACAAATGACTTAAAACGATATTTAGCGGAATTATCACCATTTTTTACCCAATTTTTTCCCAAAATTTTTTTACGACCTTTTATATTCACCCAAATGTATTGTAAAGACGTGTTTTAGATGTAAAATAATGTGAACTTAACGATAAAAATATAAAAAGTATGATTAGTTCAATACAAATGACTTTAAACGATATTTAGCGGAATTATCACCATTTTTTACCAAATTTTTTCCCAAATTTTTTTTCTATTTTTTGTATTCACCCAAATGTATTGTAAATACGTGTTTTAGATGTAAAATAATGTGAACTTAACGATAAAAATATAAAAAGTATGATTAGTTCAATACAAATGACTTTAAACGATATTTAGCGGAATTATCACAATTTTTTACCAAATTTTTTTTCTATTTTTTGTATTCACCCAAATGTATTGTAAACACGTGTTTTAGATGTAAAATAATGTGAACTTAACGTTAAAAATATAAAAAGTATGATTAGTTTAATAGAAATGACTTAAGACGATATTTAGCGGATTCATCACCTGTATTTCAAAATTTTTTTACCCTTTTATATTCACTTAAATGTATTGTAAAGACGTGTTTTAGATGTAAAATAATGTGAACTTAACGATAAAAATATAAAAAGTATGATTAGTTCAATACAAATGACTTTAAACGATATTTAGCGGAATTATCACCATTTTTTACCAAATTTTTTTTCTATTTTTTGTATTCACCCAAATGTATTGTAAATACGTGTTTTAGATGTAAAATAATGTGAACTTAACGATAAAAATATAAAAAGTATGATTAGTTCAATACAAATGACTTTAAACGATATTTAGCGGAATTATCACCATTTTTTACCAAATTTTTTCCCAAATTTTTTTTCTATTTTTTGTATTCACCCAAATGTATTGTAAATACGTGTTTTAGATGTAAAATAATGTGAACTTAACGATAAAAATATAAAAAGTATGATTAGTTCAATACAAATGACTTTAAACGATATTTAGCGGAATTATCACCATTTTTTACCCAATTTTTTCCCAAATTTTTTTTCTATTTTTTGTATTCACCCAAATGTATTGTATACACGTGTTTTAGATGTAAAATAATGTGAACTTAACGTTAAAAATATAAAAAGTATGATTAGTTTAATAGAAATGACTTAAGACGATATTTAGCGGATTCATCACCTGTATTTCAAAATTTTTTTACGACCTTTTATATTCACTTAAATGTATTGTAAAGACGTGTTTTAGATGTAAAATAATGTGAACTTAACGATAAAAATATAAAAAGTATGATTAGTTCAATACAAATGACTTTAAACGATATTTAGCGGAATTATCACCATTTTTTACCAAATTTTTTCCCAAATTTTTTTTCTATTTTTTGTATTCACCCAAATGTATTGTAAATACGTGTTTTAGATGTAAAATAATGTGAACTTAACGATAAAAATATAAAAAGTATGATTAGTTCAATACAAATGACTTTAAACGATATTTAGCGGAATTATCACCATTTTTTACCAAATTTTTTTTCTATTTTTTGTATTCACCCAAATGTATTGTAAACACGTGTTTTAGATGTAAAATTATGTGAACTTAACGTTAAAAATATAAAAAGTATGATTAGTTTAATAGAAATGACTTAAGACGATATTTAGCGGATTCATCACCTGTATTTCAAAATTTTTTTACGACCTTTTATATTCACCCAAATGTATTGTAAAGACGTGTTTTAGATGTAAAATAATGTGAACTTAACGATAAAAATATAAAAAGTATGATTAGTTCAATACAAATGACATTAAACGATATTTAGCGGAATTATCACCATTTTTTACCAAATTTTTTCCCAAATTTTTTTTCTATTTTTTGTATTCACCCAAATGTATTGTAAATACGTGTTTTAGATGTAAAATAATGTGAACTTAACGATAAAAATATAAAAAGTATGATTAGTTCAATACAAATGACTTTAAACGATATTTAGCGGAATTATCACCATTTTTTACCAAATTTTTTCCCAAATTTTTTTTCTATTTTTTGTATTCACCCAAATGTATTGTAAATACGTGTTTTAGATGTAAAATAATGTGAACTTAACGATAAAAATATAAAAAGTATGATTAGTTCAATACAAATGACTTTAAACGATATTTAGCGGAATTATCACCATTTTTTACCCAATTTTTTCCCAAATTTTTTTTCTATTTTTTGTATTCACCCAAATGTATTGTATACACGTGTTTTAGATGTAAAATAATGTGAACTTAACGTTAAAAATATAAAAAGTATGATTAGTTTAATAGAAATGACTTAAGACGATATTTAGCGGATTCATCACCTGTATTTCAAAATTTTTTTACGACCTTTTATATTCACCCAAATGTATTGTAAAGACGTGTTTTAGATGTAAAATAATGTGAACTTAACGATAAAAATATAAAAAGTATGATTAGTTCAATACAAATGACTTTAAACGATATTTAGCGGAATTATCACCATTTTTTACCAAATTTTTTTTCTATTTTTTGTATTCACCCAAATGTATTGTAAACACGTGTTTTATATGTAAAATAATGTGAACTTAACGTTAAAAATATAAAAAGTATGATTAGTTTAATAGAAATGACTTAAGACGATATTTAGCGGATTCATCACCTGTATTTCAAAATTTTTTTACGACCTTTTATATTCACCCAAATGTATTGTAAAGACGTGTTTTAGACGTAAAATTATGTGAACTTAACGATAAAAATATAAAAAGTATGATTAGTTCAATACAAATGACTTAAAACGATATTTAGCGGAATTATCACCATTTTTTACCCAATTTTTTCCCAAAATTTTTTTCTAATTTTTTTATTCACCCAAATGTATTGTAAATACGTGTTTTAGATGTAAAATAATGTGAACTTAACGATAAAAATATAAAAAGTATGATTAGTTCAATACAAATGACTTTAAACGATATTTTGCGGAATTATCACCATTTTTTAACAAATTTTTTCCCAAATTTTTTTTCTTTTTTTTGTATTCACCCAAATGTATTGTAAATACGTGTTTTAGATGTAAAATAATGTGAACTTAACGTTAAAAATATAAAAAGTATGATTAGTTTAATAGAAATGACTTAAGACGATATTTAGCGGAATTATCACCATTTTTTACCAAATTTTTTTTCTATTTTTTGTATTCACCCAAATGTATTGTAAACACGTGTTTTAGATGTAAAATAATGTGAACTTAACGTTAAAAATATAAAAAGTATGATTAGTTTAATAGAAATGACTTAAGACGATATTTAGCGGATTCATCACCTGTATTTCAAAATTTTTTTACGACCTTTTATATTCACTTAAATGTATTGTAAAGACGTGTTTTAGATGTAAAATAATGTGAACTTAACGATAAAAATATAAAAAGTATGATTAGTTCAATACAAATGACTTTAAACGATATTTAGCGGAATTATCACCATTTTTTACCAAATTTTTTCCCAAATTTTTTTTCTATTTTTTGTATTCACCCAAATGTATTGTAAATACGTGTTTTAGATGTAAAATAATGTGAACTTAACGATAAAAATATAAAAAGTATGATTAGTTCAATACAAATGACTTTAAACGATATTTAGCGGAATTATCACCATTTTTTACCAAATTTTTTTTCTATTTTTTGTATTCACCCAAATGTATTGTAAACACGTGTTTTAGATGTAAAATTATGTGAACTTAACGTTAAAAATATAAAAAGTATGATTAGTTTAATAGAAATGACTTAAGACGATATTTAGCGGATTCATCACCTGTATTTCAAAATTTTTTTACGACCTTTTATATTCACCCAAATGTATTGTAAAGACGTGTTTTAGATGTAAAATAATGTGAACTTAACGATAAAAATATAAAAAGTATGATTAGTTCAATACAAATGACATTAAACGATATTTAGCGGAATTATCACCATTTTTTACCAAATTTTTTCCCAAATTTTTTTTCTATTTTTTGTATTCACCCAAATGTATTGTAAATACGTGTTTTAGATGTATAATAATGTGAACTTAACGATAAAAATATAAAAAGTATGATTAGTTCAATACAAATGACTTTAAACGATATTTAGCGGAATTATCACCATTTTTTACCAAATTTTTTCCCAAATTTTTTTTCTATTTTTTGTATTCACCCAAATGTATTGTAAATACGTGTTTTAGATGTAAAATAATGTGAACTTAACGATAAAAATATAAAAAGTATGATTAGTTCAATACAAATGACTTTAAACGATATTTAGCGGAATTATCACCATTTTTTACCCAATTTTTTCCCAAATTTTTTTTCTATTTTTTGTATTCACCCAAATGTATTGTATACACGTGTTTTAGATGTAAAATAATGTGAACTTAACGTTAAAAATATAAAAAGTATGATTAGTTTAATAGAAATGACTTAAGACGATATTTAGCGGATTCATCACCTGTATTTCAAAATTTTTTTACGACCTTTTATATTCACCCAAATGTATTGTAAAGACGTGTTTTAGATGTAAAATTATGTGAACTTAACGATAAAAATATAAAAAGTATGATTAGTTCAATACAAATGACTTTAAACGATATTTAGCGGAATTATCACCATTTTTTACCCAATTTTTTTTCTATTTTTTGTATTCACACAAATGTATTGTAAACCCGTGTTTTAAATGTAAAATAATGTGAACTTAACGTTAAAAATATAAAAAGTATGATTAGTTTAATAGAAATGACTTAAGACGATATTTAGCGGATTCATCACCTGTATTTCAAAATTTTTTTACGACCTTTTATATTCACCCAAATGTATTGTAACGACGTGTTTTAGATGTAAAATTATGTGAACTTAACGATAAAAATATAAAAAGTATGATTAGTTCAATACAAATGACTTTAAACGATATTTAGCGGAATTATCACCATTTTTTACCAAATTTTTTCCCAAATTTTTTTTCTATTTTTTGTATTCACCCAAATGTATTGTTAATACGTGTTTTAGATGTAAAATAATGTGAATTTAACGATAAAAATATAAAAAGTATGATTAGTTCAATACAAATGACTTTAAACGATATTTAGCGGAATTATCACCATTTTTTACCAAATTTTTTTTCTATTTTTTGTATTCACCCAAATGTATTGTAAACACGTGTTTTAGATGTAAAATAATGTGAACTTAACGTTAAAAATATAAAAAGTATGATTAGTTTAATAGAAATGACTTAAGACGATATTTAGCGGATTCATCACCTGTATTTCAAAATTTTTTTACGACCTTTTATATTCACTTAAATGTATTGTAAAGACGTGTTTTAGATGTAAAATAATGTGAACTTAACGATAAAAATATAAAAAGTATGATTAGTTCAATACAAATGACTTTAAACGATATTTAGCGGAATTATCACCATTTTTTACCAAATTTTTTCCCAAATTTTTTTTCTATTTTTTGTATTCACCCAAATGTATTGTAAATACGTGTTTTAGATGTAAAATAATGTGAACTTAACGATAAAAATATAAAAAGTATGATTAGTTCAATACAAATGACTTTAAACGATATTTAGCGGAATTATCACCATTTTTTACCAAATTTTTTTTCTATTTTTTGTATTCACCCAAATGTATTGTAAACACGTGTTTTAGATGTAAAATTATGTGAACTTAACGTTAAAAATATAAAAAGTATGATTAGTTTAATAGAAATGACTTAAGACGATATTTAGCGGATTCATCACCTGTATTTCAAAATTTTTTTACTACCTTTTATATTCACCCAAATGTATTGTAAAGACGTGTTTTAGATGTAAAATAATGTGAACTTAACGATAAAAATATAAAAAGTATGATTAGTTCAATACAAATGACATTAAACGATATTTAGCGGAATTATCACCATTTTTTACCAAATTTTTTCCCAAATTTTTTTTCTATTTTTTGTATTCACCCAAATGTATTGTAAATACGTGTTTTAGATGTAAAATAATGTGAACTTAACGATAAAAATATAAAAAGTATGATTAGTTCAATACAAATGACTTTAAACGATATTTAGCGGAATTATCACCATTTTTTACCAAATTTTTTCCCAAATTTTTTTTCTATTTTTTGTATTCACCCAAATGTATTGTAAATACGTGTTTTAGATGTAAAATAATGTGAACTTAACGATAAAAATATAAAAATTATGATTAGTTCAATACAAATGACTTTAAACGATATTTAGCGGAATTATCACCATTTTTTACCCAATTTTTTCCCAAATTTTTTTTCTATTTTTTGTATTCACCCAAATGTATTGTATACACGTGTTTTAGATGTAAAATAATGTGAACTTAACGTTAAAAATATAAAAAGTATGATTAGTTTAATAGAAATGACTTAAGACGATATTTAGCGGATTCATCACCTGTATTTCAAAATTTTTTTACGACCTTTTATATTCACCCAAATGTATTGTAAAGACGTGTTTTAGATGTAAAATAATGTGAACTTAACGATAAAAATATAAAAAGTATGATTAGTTCAATACAAATGACTTTAAACGATATTTAGCGGAATTATCACCATTTTTTACCAAATTTTTTCCCAAATTTTTTTTCTATTTTTTGTATTCACCCAAATGTATTGTAAATACGTGTTTTAGATGTAAAATAATGTGAACTTAACGATAAAAATATAAAAAGTATGATTAGTTCAATACAAATGACTTTAAACGATATTTAGCGGAATTATCACCATTTTTTACCAAATTTTTTTCCAAATTTTTTTTCTATTTTTTGTATTCACCCAAATGTATTGTAAATACGTGTTTTAGATGTAAAATAATGTGAACTTAACGATAAAAATATGAAAAGTATGATTAGTTCAATACAAATGACTTTAAACGATATTTAGCGGAATTATTACCATTTTTTACCAAATTTTTTTTCTATTTTTTGTATTCACCCAAATGTATTGTAAACACGTGTATTAGATGTAAAATAATGTGAACTTAACGTTAAAAATATAAAAAGTATGATTAGTTTAATAGAAATGACTTAAGACGATATTTAGCGGATTCATCACCTGTATTTCAAAATTTTTTTACGACCTTTTATATTCACCCAAATGTATTGTAAAGACGTGTTTTAGATGTAAAATAATGTGAACTTAACGATAAAAATATAAAAAGTATGATTAGTTCAATACAAATGACATTAAACGATATTTAGCGGAATTATCACCATTTTTTACCAAATTTTTTCCCAAATTTTTTTTCTATTTTTTGTATTCACCCAAATGTATTGTAAATACGTGTTTTAGATGTAAAATAATGTGAACTTAACGATAAAAATATAAAAAGTATGATTAGTTCAATACAAATGACTTTAAACGATATTTAGCGGAATTATCACCATTTTTTACCAAATTTTTTTTCTATTTTTTGTATTCATCCAAATGTATTGTAAACACGTGTTTTAGATGTAAAATAATGTGAACTTAACGTTAAAAATATAAAAAGTATGATTAGTTTAATAGAAATGACTTAAGACGATATTTAGCGGATTCATCACCTGTATTTCAAAATTTTTTTACGACCTTTTATATTCACCCAAATGTATTGTAAAGACGTGTTTTAGATGTAAAATAATGTGAACTTAACGATAAAAATATAAAAAGTATGATTAGTTCAATACAAATGACATTAAACGATATTTAGCGGAATTATCACCATTTTTTACCAAATTTTTTCCCAAATTTTTTTTCTATTTTTTGTATTCACCCAAATGTATTGTAAATACGTGTTTTAGATGTAAAATAATGTGAACTTAACGATAAAAATATAAAAAGTATGATTAGTTCAATACAAATGACTTTAAACGATATTTAGCGGAATTATCACCATTTTTTACCCAATTTTTTCCCAAATTTTTTTACGACCTTTTATATTCACCCAAATGTATTGTAAAGACGTGTTTTAGATGTAAAATAATGTGAACTTAACGATAAAAATATAAAAAGTATGATTAGTTCAATACAAATGACTTTAAACGATATTTAGCGGAATTATCACCATTTTTTACCAAATTTTTTCCCAAATTTTTTTTCTATTTTTTGTATTCACCCAAATGTATTGTAAATACGTGTTTTAGATGTAAAATAATGTGAACTTAACGATAAAAATATAAAAAGTATGATTAGTTCAATACAAATGACTTAAGACGATATTTAGCGGATTCATCACCTGTATTTCAAAATTTTTTTACGACCTTTTATATTCACCCAAATGTATTGTAAAGACGTGTTTTAGATGTAAAATAATGTGAACTTAACGATAAAAATATAAAAAGTATGATTAGTTCAATACAAATGACATTAAACGATATTTAGCGGAATTATCACCATTTTTTACCAAATTTTTTCCCAAATTTTTTTTCTATTTTTTGTATTCACCCAAATGTATTGTAAATACGTGTTTTAGATGTAAAATAATGTGAACTTAACGATAAAAATATAAAAAGTATGATTAGTTCAATACAAATGACTTTAAACGATATTTAGCGGAATTATCACCATTTTTTACCCAATTTTTTCCCAAATTTTTTTACGACCTTTTATATTCACCCAAATGTATTGTAAAGACGTGTTTTAGATGTAAAATAATGTGAACTTAACGATAAAAATATAAAAAGTATGATTAGTTCAATACAAATGACTTTAAACGATATTTAGCGGAATTATCACCATTTTTTACCAAATTTTTTCCCAAATTTTTTTTCTATTTTTTGTATTCACCCAAATGTATTGTAAATACGTGTTTTAGATGTAAAATAATGTGAACTTAACGATAAAAATATAAAAAGTATGATTAGTTCAATACAAATGACTTTAAACGATATTTAGCGGAATTATCACCATTTTTTACCCAATTTTTTCCCAAATTTTTTTTCTATTTTTTGTATTCACCCAAATGTATTGTATACACGTGTTTTAGATGTAAAATAATGTGAACTTAACGTTAAAAATATAAAAAGTATGATTAGTTTAATAGAAATGACTTAAGACGATATTTAGCGGATTCATCACCTGTATTTCAAAATTTTTTTACGACCTTTTATATTCACCCAAATGTATTGTAAAGACGTGTTTTAGATGTAAAATAATGTGAACTTAACGATAAAAATATAAAAAGTATGATTAGTTCAATACAAATGACTTTAAACGATATTTAGCGGAATTATCACCATTTTTTACCAAATTTTTTCCCAAATTTTTTTTCTATTTTTTGTATTCACCCAAATGTATTGTAAATACGTGTTTTAGATGTAAAATAATGTGAACTTAACGATAAAAATATAAAAAGTATGATTAGTTCAATACAAATGACTTTAAACGATATTTAGCGGAATTATCACCATTTTTTACCAAATTTTTTTCCAAATTTTTTTTCTATTTTTTGTATTCACCCAAATGTATTGTAAATACGTGTTTTAGATGTAAAATAATGTGAACTTAACGATAAAAATATGAAAAGTATGATTAGTTCAATACAAATGACTTTAAACGATATTTAGCGGAATTATTACCATTTTTTACCAAATTTTTTTTCTATTTTTTGTATTCACCCAAATGTATTGTAAACACGTGTATTAGATGTAAAATAATGTGAACTTAACGTTAAAAATATAAAAAGTATGATTAGTTTAATAGAAATGACTTAAGACGATATTTAGCGGATTCATCACCTGTATTTCAAAATTTTTTTACGACCTTTTATATTCACCCAAATGTATTGTAAAGACGTGTTTTAGATGTAAAATAATGTGAACTTAACGATAAAAATATAAAAAGTATGATTAGTTCAATACAAATGACATTAAACGATATTTAGCGGAATTATCACCATTTTTTACCAAATTTTTTCCCAAATTTTTTTTCTATTTTTTGTATTCACCCAAATGTATTGTAAATACGTGTTTTAGATGTAAAATAATGTGAACTTAACGATAAAAATATAAAAAGTATGATTAGTTCAATACAAATGACTTTAAACGATATTTAGCGGAATTATCACCATTTTTTACCAAATTTTTTTTCTATTTTTTGTATTCATCCAAATGTATTGTAAACACGTGTTTTAGATGTAAAATAATGTGAACTTAACGTTAAAAATATAAAAAGTATGATTAGTTTAATAGAAATGACTTAAGACGATATTTAGCGGATTCATCACCTGTATTTCAAAATTTTTTTACGACCTTTTATATTCACCCAAATGTATTGTAAAGACGTGTTTTAGATGTAAAATAATGTGAACTTAACGATAAAAATATAAAAAGTATGATTAGTTCAATACAAATGACATTAAACGATATTTAGCGGAATTATCACCATTTTTTACCAAATTTTTTCCCAAATTTTTTTTCTATTTTTTGTATTCACCCAAATGTATTGTAAATACGTGTTTTAGATGTAAAATAATGTGAACTTAACGATAAAAATATAAAAAGTATGATTAGTTCAATACAAATGACTTTAAACGATATTTAGCGGAATTATCACCATTTTTTACCCAATTTTTTCCCAAATTTTTTTACGACCTTTTATATTCACCCAAATGTATTGTAAAGACGTGTTTTAGATGTAAAATAATGTGAACTTAACGATAAAAATATAAAAAGTATGATTAGTTCAATACAAATGACTTTAAACGATATTTAGCGGAATTATCACCATTTTTTACCAAATTTTTTCCCAAATTTTTTTTCTATTTTTTGTATTCACCCAAATGTATTGTAAATACGTGTTTTAGATGTAAAATAATGTGAACTTAACGATAAAAATATAAAAAGTATGATTAGTTCAATACAAATGACTTAAGACGATATTTAGCGGATTCATCACCTGTATTTCAAAATTTTTTTACGACCTTTTATATTCACCCAAATGTATTGTAAAGACGTGTTTTAGATGTAAAATAATGTGAACTTAACGATAAAAATATAAAAAGTATGATTAGTTCAATACAAATGACATTAAACGATATTTAGCGGAATTATCACCATTTTTTACCAAATTTTTTCCCAAATTTTTTTTCTATTTTTTGTATTCACCCAAATGTATTGTAAATACGTGTTTTAGATGTAAAATAATGTGAACTTAACGATAAAAATATAAAAAGTATGATTAGTTCAATACAAATGACTTTAAACGATATTTAGCGGAATTATCACCATTTTTTACCCAATTTTTTCCCAAATTTTTTTACGACCTTTTATATTCACCCAAATGTATTGTAAAGACGTGTTTTAGATGTAAAATAATGTGAACTTAACGATAAAAATATAAAAAGTATGATTAGTTCAATACAAATGACTTTAAACGATATTTAGCGGAATTATCACCATTTTTTACCAAATTTTTTCCCAAATTTTTTTTCTATTTTTTGTATTCACCCAAATGTATTGTAAATACGTGTTTTAGATGTAAAATAATGTGAACTTAACGATAAAAATATAAAAAGTATGATTAGTTCAATACAAATGACTTTAAACGATATTTAGCGGAATTATCACCATTTTTTACCAAATTTTTTCCCAAATTTTTTTTCTATTTTTTGTATTCACCCAAATGTATTGTAAATACGTGTTTTAGATGTAAAATAATGTGAACTTAACGATAAAAATATAAAAAGTATGATTAGTTCAATACAAATGACTTTAAACGATATTTAGCGGAATTATCACCATTTTTTACCAAATTTTTTCCCAAATTTTTTTTCTATTTTTTGTATTCACCCAAATGTATTGTTAATACGTGTTTTAGATGTAAAATAATGTGAACTTAACGATAAAAATATAAAAAGTATGATTAGTTCAATACAAATGACTTTAAACGATATTTAGCGGAATTATCACCATTTTTTACCAAATTTTTTTTCTATTTTTTGTATTCACCCAAATGTATTGTAAACACGTGTTTTAGATGTAAAATAATGTGAACTTAACGTTAAAAATATAAAAAGTATGATTAGTTTAATAGAAATGACTTAAGACGATATTTAGCGGATTCATCACCTGTATTTCAAAATTTTTTTATGACCTTTTATATTCACCCAAATGTATTGTAAAGACGTGTTTTAGATGTAAAATAATGTGAACTTAACGATAAAAATATAAAAAGTATGATTAGTTCAATACAAATGACTTTAAACGATATTTAGCGGAATTATTACCATTTTTTACCAAATTTTTTTTCTATTTTTTGTATTCACCCAAATGTATTGTAAACACGTGTATTAGATGTAAAATAATGTGAACTTAACGTTAAAAATATAAAAAGTATGATTAGTTTAATAGAAATGACTTAAGACGATATTTAGCGGATTCATCACCTGTATTTCAAAATTTTTTTACGGCCTTTTATATTCACCCAAATGTATTGTAAAGACGTGTTTTAGATGTAAAATTATGTGAACTTAACGATAAAAATATAAAAAGTATGATTAGTTCAATACAAATGACTTTAAACGATATTTAGCGGAATTATCACCATTTTTTACCAAATTTTTTTCCAAATTTTTTTTCTATTTTTTGTATTCACCCAAATGTATTGTAAATACGTGTTTTAGATGTAAAATAATGTGAACTTAACGATAAAAATATGAAAAGTATGATTAGTTCAATACAAATGACTTTAAACGATATTTAGCGGAATTATTACCATTTTTTACCAAATTTTTTTTCTATTTTTTGTATTCACCCAAATGTATTGTAAACACGTGTATTAGATGTAAAATAATGTGAACTTAACGTTAAAAATATAAAAAGTATGATTAGTTTAATAGAAATGACTTAAGACGATATTTAGCGGATTCATCACCTGTATTTCAAAATTTTTTTACGACCTTTTATATTCACCCAAATGTATTGTAAAGACGTGTTTTAGATGTAAAATAATGTGAACTTAACGATAAAAATATAAAAAGTATGATTAGTTCAATACAAATGACATTAAACGATATTTAGCGGAATTATCACCATTTTTTACCAAATTTTTTCCCAAATTTTTTTTCTATTTTTTGTATTCACCCAAATGTATTGTAAATACGTGTTTTAGATGTAAAATAATGTGAACTTAACGATAAAAATATAAAAAGTATGATTAGTTCAATACAAATGACTTTAAACGATATTTAGCGGAATTATCACCATTTTTTACCCAATTTTTTCCCAAATTTTTTTACGACCTTTTATATTCACCCAAATGTATTGTAAAGACGTGTTTTAGATGTAAAATAATGTGAACTTAACGATAAAAATATAAAAAGTATGATTAGTTCAATACAAATGACTTTAAACGATATTTAGCGGAATTATCACCATTTTTTACCAAATTTTTTCCCAAATTTTTTTTCTATTTTTTGTATTCACCCAAATGTATTGTAAATACGTGTTTTAGATGTAAAATAATGTGAACTTAACGATAAAAATATAAAAAGTATGATTAGTTCAATACAAATGACTTTAAACGATATTTAGCGGAATTATCACCATTTTTTACCAAATTTTTTCCCAAATTTTTTTTCTATTTTTTGTATTCACCCAAATGTATTGTTAATACGTGTTTTAGATGTAAAATAATGTGAACTTAACGATAAAAATATAAAAAGTATGATTAGTTCAATACAAATGACTTTAAACGATATTTAGCGGAATTATCACCATTTTTTACCAAATTTTTTTTCTATTTTTTGTATTCACCCAAATGTATTGTAAACACGTGTTTTAGATGTAAAATAATGTGAACTTAACGTTAAAAATATAAAAAGTATGATTAGTTTAATAGAAATGACTTAAGACGATATTTAGCGGATTCATCACCTGTATTTCAAAATTTTTTTACGACCTTTTATATTCACCCAAATGTATTGTAAAGACGTGTTTTAGATGTAAAATAATGTGAACTTAACGATAAAAATATAAAAAGTATGATTAGTTCAATACAAATGACATTAAACGATATTTAGCGGAATTATCACCATTTTTTACCAAATTTTTTCCCAAATTTTTTTTCTATTTTTTGTATTCACCCAAATGTATTGTAAATACGTGTTTTAGATGTAAAATAATGTGAACTTAACGATAAAAATATAAAAAGTATGATTAGTTCAATACAAATGACTTTAAACGATATTTAGCGGAATTATCACCATTTTTTACCCAATTTTTTCCCAAATTTTTTTACGACCTTTTATATTCACCCAAATGTATTGTAAAGACGTGTTTTAGATGTAAAATAATGTGAACTTAACGATAAAAATATAAAAAGTATGATTAGTTCAATACAAATGACTTTAAACGATATTTAGCGGAATTATCACCATTTTTTACCAAATTTTTTCCCAAATTTTTTTTCTATTTTTTGTATTCACCCAAATGTATTGTAAATACGTGTTTTAGATGTAAAATAATGTGAACTTAACGATAAAAATATAAAAAGTATGATTAGTTCAATACAAATGACTTTAAACGATATTTAGCGGAATTATCACCATTTTTTACCAAATTTTTTCCCAAATTTTTTTTCTATTTTTTGTATTCACCCAAATGTATTGTAAATACGTGTTTTAGATGTAAAATAATGTGAACTTAACGATAAAAATATAAAAAGTATGATTAGTTCAATACAAATGACTTTAAACGATATTTAGCGGAATTATCACCATTTTTTACCAAATTTTTTCCCAAATTTTTTTTCTATTTTTTGTATTCACCCAAATGTATTGTTAATACGTGTTTTAGATGTAAAATAATGTGAACTTAACGATAAAAATATAAAAAGTATGATTAGTTCAATACAAATGACTTTAAACGATATTTAGCGGAATTATCACCATTTTTTACCAAATTTTTTTTCTATTTTTTGTATTCACCCAAATGTATTGTAAACACGTGTTTTAGATGTAAAATAATGTGAACTTAACGTTAAAAATATAAAAAGTATGATTAGTTTAATAGAAATGACTTAAGACGATATTTAGCGGATTCATCACCTGTATTTCAAAATTTTTTTATGACCTTTTATATTCACCCAAATGTATTGTAAAGACGTGTTTTAGATGTAAAATAATGTGAACTTAACGATAAAAATATAAAAAGTATGATTAGTTCAATACAAATGACTTTAAACGATATTTAGCGGAATTATTACCATTTTTTACCAAATTTTTTTTCTATTTTTTGTATTCACCCAAATGTATTGTAAACACGTGTATTAGATGTAAAATAATGTGAACTTAACGTTAAAAATATAAAAAGTATGATTAGTTTAATAGAAATGACTTAAGACGATATTTAGCGGATTCATCACCTGTATTTCAAAATTTTTTTACGGCCTTTTATATTCACCCAAATGTATTGTAAAGACGTGTTTTAGATGTAAAATTATGTGAACTTAACGATAAAAATATAAAAAGTATGATTAGTTCAATACAAATGACTTTAAACGATATTTAGCGGAATTATCACCATTTTTTACCAAATTTTTTTCCAAATTTTTTTTCTATTTTTTGTATTCACCCAAATGTATTGTAAATACGTGTTTTAGATGTAAAATAATGTGAACTTAACGATAAAAATATGAAAAGTATGATTAGTTCAATACAAATGACTTTAAACGATATTTAGCGGAATTATTACCATTTTTTACCAAATTTTTTTTCTATTTTTTGTATTCACCCAAATGTATTGTAAACACGTGTATTAGATGTAAAATAATGTGAACTTAACGTTAAAAATATAAAAAGTATGATTAGTTTAATAGAAATGACTTAAGACGATATTTAGCGGATTCATCACCTGTATTTCAAAATTTTTTTACGACCTTTTATATTCACCCAAATGTATTGTAAAGACGTGTTTTAGATGTAAAATAATGTGAACTTAACGATAAAAATATAAAAAGTATGATTAGTTCAATACAAATGACATTAAACGATATTTAGCGGAATTATCACCATTTTTTACCAAATTTTTTCCCAAATTTTTTTTCTATTTTTTGTATTCACCCAAATGTATTGTAAATACGTGTTTTAGATGTAAAATAATGTGAACTTAACGATAAAAATATAAAAAGTATGATTAGTTCAATACAAATGATTTTAAACGATATTTAGCGGAATTATCACCATTTTTTACCCAATTTTTTCCCAAATTTTTTTACGACCTTTTATATTCACCCAAATGTATTGTAAAGACGTGTTTTAGATGTAAAATAATGTGAACTTAACGATAAAAATATAAAAAGTATGATTAGTTCAATACAAATGACTTTAAACGATATTTAGCGGAATTATCACCATTTTTTACCAAATTTTTTCCCAAATTTTTTTTCTATTTTTTGTATTCACCCAAATGTATTGTAAATACGTGTTTTAGATGTAAAATAATGTGAACTTAACGATAAAAATATAAAAAGTATGATTAGTTCAATACAAATGACTTTAAACGATATTTAGCGGAATTATCACCATTTTTTACCAAATTTTTTCCCAAATTTTTTTTCTATTTTTTGTATTCACCCAAATGTATTGTTAATACGTGTTTTAGATGTAAAATAATGTGAACTTAACGATAAAAATATAAAAAGTATGATTAGTTCAATACAAATGACTTTAAACGATATTTAGCGGAATTATCACCATTTTTTACCAAATTTTTTTTCTATTTTTTGTATTCACCCAAATGTATTGTAAACACGTGTTTTAGATGTAAAATAATGTGAACTTAACGTTAAAAATATAAAAAGTATGATTAGTTTAATAGAAATGACTTAAGACGATATTTAGCGGATTCATCACCTGTATTTCAAAATTTTTTTACGACCTTTTATATTCACCCAAATGTATTGTAAAGACGTGTTTTAGATGTAAAATAATGTGAACTTAACGATAAAAATATAAAAAGTATGATTAGTTCAATACAAATGACTTTAAACGATATTTAGCGGAATTATCACCATTTTTTACCAAATTTTTTCCCAAATTTTTTTTCTATTTTTTGTATTCACCCAAATGTATTGTAAATACGTGTTTTAGATGTAAAATAATGTGAACTTAACGATAAAAATATAAAAAGTATGATTAGTTCAATACAAATGACTTTAAACGATATTTAGCGGAATTATTACCATTTTTTACCAAATTTTTTTTCTATTTTTTGTATTCACCCATATGTATTGTAAACACGTGTATTAGATGTAAAATAATGTGAACTTAACGTTAAAAATATAAAAAGTATGATTAGTTTAATAGAAATGACTTAAGACGATATTTAGCGGATTCATCACCTGTATTTCAAAATTTTTTTACGACCTTTTATATTCACCCAAATGTATTGTAAAGACGTGTTTTAGATGTAAAATAATGTGAACTTAACGATAAAAATATAAAAAGTATGATTAGTTCAATACAAATGACATTAAACGATATTTAGCGGAATTATCACCATTTTTTACCAAATTTTTTCCCAAATTTTTTTTCTATTTTTTGTATTCACCCAAATGTATTGTAAATACGTGTTTTAGATGTAAAATAATGTGAACTTAACGATAAAAATATAAAAAGTATGATTAGTTCAATACAAATGACTTTAAACGATATTTAGCGGAATTATCAACATTTTTTACCCAATTTTTTCCCAAATTTTTTTACGACCTTTTATATTCACCCAAATGTATTGTAAAGACGTGTTTTAGATGTAAAATAATGTGAACTTAACGATAAAAATATAAAAAGTATGATTAGTTCAATACAAATGACTTTAAACGATATTTAGCGGAATTATCACCATTTTTTACCAAATTTTTTCCCAAATTTTTTTTCTATTTTTTGTATTCACCCAAATGTATTGTAAATACGTGTTTTAGATGTAAAATAATGTGAACTTAACGATAAAAATATAAAAAGTATGATTAGTTCAATACAAATGACTTTAAACGATATTTAGCGGAATTATCACCATTTTTTACCAAATTTTTTCCCAAATTTTTTTTCTATTTTTTGTATTCACCCAAATGTATTGTTAATACGTGTTTTAGATGTAAAATAATGTGAACTTAACGATAAAAATATAAAAAGTATGATTAGTTCAATACAAATGACTTTAAACGATATTTAGCGGAATTATCACCATTTTTTACCAAATTTTTTTTCTATTTTTTGTATTCACCCAAATGTATTGTAAACACGTGTTTTAGATGTAAAATTATGTGAACTTAACGATAAAAATATAAAAAGTATGATTAGTTCAATACAAATGACTTTAAACGATATTTAGCGGAATTATCACAATTTTTTACCCAATTTTTTTTCTATTTTTTGTATTCACGCAAATGTATTGTAAACACGTGTTTTAGATGTAAAATAATGTGAACTTAACGTTAAAAATATAAAAAGTATGATTAGTTTAATAGAAATGACTTAAGACGATATTTAGCGGAATTATTACCATTTTTTACCAAATTTTTTTTCTATTTTTTGTATTCACCCAAATGTATTGTAAACACGTGTATTAGATGTAAAATAATGTGAACTTAACGTTAATAATATAAAAAGTATGATTAGTTTAATAGAAATGACTTAAGACGATATTTAGCGGATTCATCACCTGTATTTCAAAATTTTTTTACGACCTTTTATATTCACCCAAATGTATTGTAAAGACGTGTTTTAGATGTAAAATAATGTGAACTTAACGATAAAAATATAAAAAGTATGATTAGTTCAATACAAATGACATTAAACGATATTTAGCGGAATTATCACCATTTTTTACCAAATTTTTTCCCAAATTTTTTTTCTATTTTTTGTATTCACCCAAATGTATTGTAAATACGTGTTTTAGATGTAAAATAATGTGAACTTAACGATAAAAATATAAAAAGTATGATTAGTTCAATACAAATGACTTTAAACGATATTTAGCGGAATTATCACCTTTTTTTACTAAATTTTTTTTCTATTTTTTGTATTCACCCAAATGTATTGTAAACACGTGTTTTAGATGTAAAATTATGTGAACTTAACGTTAATAATATAAAAAGTATGATTAGTTTAATAGAAATGACTTAAGACGATATTTAGCGGATTCATCACCTGTATTTCAAAATTTTTTTACGACCTTTTATATTCACCCAAATGTATTGTAAAGACGTGTTTTAGATGTAAAATAATGTGAACTTAACGATAAAAATATAAAAAGTATGATTAGTTCAATACAAATGACATTAAACGATATTTAGCGGAATTATCACCATTTTTTACCAAATTTTTTCCCAAATTTTTTTTCTATTTTTTGTATTCACCCAAATGTATTGTAAATACGTGTTTTAGATGTAAAATAATGTGAACTTAACGATAAAAATATAAAAAGTATGATTAGTTCAATACAAATGACTTTAAACGATATTTAGCGGAATTATCACCATTTTTTACCCAATTTTTTCCCAAATTTTTTTACGACCTTTTATATTCACCCAAATGTATTGTAAAGACGTGTTTTAGATGTGAAATAATGTGAACTTAACGATAAAAATATAAAAAGTATGATTAGTTCAATACAAATGACTTTAAACGATATTTAGCGGAATTATCACCATTTTTTACCAAATTTTTTCCCAAATTTTTTTTCTATTTTTTGTATTCACCCAAATGTATTGTAAATACGTGTTTTAGATGTAAAATAATGTGAACTTAACGATAAAAATATAAAAAGTATGATTAGTTCAATACAAATGACTTTAAACGATATTTAGCGGAATTATCACCATTTTTTACCAAATTTTTTCCCAAATTTTTTTTCTATTTTTTGTATTCACCCAAATGTATTGTTAATTCGTGTTTTAGATGTAAAATAATGTGAACTTAACGATAAAAATATAAAAAGTATGATTAGTTCAATACAAATGACTTTAAACGATATTTAGCGGAATTATCACCATTTTTTACCAAATTTTTTTTCTATTTTTTGTATTCACCCAAATGTATTGTAAACACGTGTTTTAGATGTAAAATAATGTGAACTTAACGATAAAAATATAAAAAGTATGATTAGTTCAATACAAATGACTTTAAACGATATTTAGCGGAATTATCACCATTTTTTACCAAATTTTTTTTCTATTTTTTGTATTCACCCAAATGTATTGTAAACACGTGTTTTAGATGTAAAATTATGTGAACTTAACGATAAAAATATAAAAAGTATGATTAGTTCAATACAAATGACTTTAAACGATATTTAGCGGAATTATCACCATTTTTTACCAAATTTTTTTTCTATTTTTTGTATTCACCCAAATGTATTGTAAACACGTGTTTTAGATGTAAAATTATGTGAACTTAACGATAAAAATATAAAAAGTATGATTAGTTCAATACAAATGACTTTAAACGATATTTAGCGGAATTATCACAATTTTTTACCCAATTTTTTTTCTATTTTTTGTATTCACCCAAATGTATTGTAAACACGTGTTTTAGATGTAAAATAATGTGAACTTAACGTTAAAAATATAAAAAGTATGATTAGTTTAATAGAAATGACTTAAGACGATATTTAGCGGATTCATCACCTGTATTTCAAAATTTTTTTACGACCTTTTATATTCACCCAAATGTATTGTAAAGACGTGTTTTAGATGTAAAATAATGTGAACTTAACGATAAAAATATAAAAAGTATGATTAGTTCAATACAAATGACTTTAAACGATATTTAGCGGAATTATCACCATTTTTTACCAAATTTTTTCCCAAATTTTTTTTCTGTTTTTTGTATTCACCCAAATGTATTGTAAATACGTGTTTTAGATGTAAAATAATGTGAACTTAACGATAAAAATATAAAAAGTATGATTAGTTCAATACAAATGACTTTAAACGATATTTAGCGGAATTATTACCATTTTTTACCAAATTTTTTTTCTATTTTTTGTATTCACCCAAATGTATTGTAAACACGTGTATTAGATGTAAAATAATGTGAACTTAACGTTAAAAATATAAAAAGTATGATTAGTTTAATAGAAATGACTTAAGACGATATTTAGCGGATTCATCACCTGTATTTCAAAATTTTTTTACGGCCTTTTATATTCACCCAAATGTATTGTAAAGACGTGTTTTAGATGTAAAATTATGTGAACTTAACGATAAAAATATAAAAAGTATGATTAGTTCAATACAAATGACTTTAAACGATATTTAGCGGAATTATCACCATTTTTTACCAAATTTTTTTCCAAATTTTTTTTCTATTTTTTGTATTCACCCAAATGTATTGTAAATACGTGTTTTAGATGTAAAATTATGTGAACTTAACGTTAATAATATAAAAAGTATGATTAGTTTAATAGAAATGACTTAAGACGATATTTAGCGGATTCATCACCTGTATTTCAAAATTTTTTTACGACCTTTTATATTCACCCAAATGTATTGTAAAGACGTGTTTTAGATGTAAAATAATGTGAACTTAACGATAAAAATATAAAAAGTATGATTAGTTCAATACAAATGACATTAAACGATATTTAGCGGAATTATCACCATTTTTTACCAAATTTTTTCCCAAATTTTTTTTCTATTTTTTGTATTCACCCAAATGTATTGTAAATACGTGTTTTAGATGTAAAATAATGTGAACTTAACGATAAAAATATAAAAAGTATGATTAGTTCAATACAAATGACTTTAAACGATATTTAGCGGAATTATCACCATTTTTTACTAAATTTTTTTTCTATTTTTTGTATTCACCCAAATGTATTGTAAACACGTGTTTTAGATGTAAAATTATGTGAACTTAACGTTAATAATATAAAAAGTATGATTAGTTTAATAGAAATGACTTAAGACGATATTTAGCGGATTCATCACCTGTATTTCAAAATTTTTTTACGACCTTTTATATTCACCCAAATGTATTGTAAAGACGTGTTTTAGATGTAAAATAATGTGAACTTAACGATAAAAATATAAAAAGTATGATTAGTTCAATACAAATGACATTAAACGATATTTAGCGGAATTATCACCATTTTTTACCAAATTTTTTCCCAAATTTTTTTTCTATTTTTTGTATTCACCCAAATGTATTGTAAATACGTGTTTTAGATGTAAAATAATGTGAACTTAACGATAAAAATATAAAAAGTATGATTAGTTCAATACAAATGACTTTAAACGATATTTAGCGGAATTATCACCATTTTTTACCCAATTTTTTCCCAAATTTTTTTACGACCTTTTATATTCACCCAAATGTATTGTAAAGACGTGTTTTAGATGTAAAATAATGTGAACTTAACGATAAAAATATAAAAAGTATGATTAGTTCAATACAAATGACTTTAAACGATATTTAGCGGAATTATCACCATTTTTTACCAAATTTTTTCCCAAATTTTTTTTCTATTTTTTGTATTCACCCAAATGTATTGTAAATACGTGTTTTAGATGTAAAATAATGTGAACTTAACGATAAAAATATAAAAAGTATGATTAGTTCAATACAAATGACTTTAAACGATATTTAGCGGAATTATCACCATTTTTTACCAAATTTTTTCCCAAATTTTTTTTCTATTTTTTGTATTCACCCAAATGTATTGTAAACACGTGTTTTAGATGTAAAATAATGTGAACTTAACGATAAAAATATAAAAAGTATGATTAGTTCAATACAAATGACTTTAAACGATATTTAGCGGAATTATCACCATTTTTTACCAAATTTTTTTTCTATTTTTTGTATTCACCCAAATGTATTGTAAACACGTGTTTTAGATGTAAAATTATGTGAACTTAACGATAAAAATATAAAAAGTATGATTAGTTCAATACAAATGACTTTAAACGATATTTAGCGGAATTATCACCATTTTTTACCCAATTTTTTTTCTATTTTTTGTATTCACCCAAATGTATTGTAAACACGTGTTTTAGATGTAAAATAATGTGAACTTAACGTTAAAAATATAAAAAGTATGATTAGTTTAATAGAAATGACTTAAGACGATATTTAGCGGATTCATCACCTGTATTTCAAAATTTTTTTACGACCTTTTATATTCACCCAAATGTATTGTAAAGACGTGTTTTAGATGTAAAATAATGTGAACTTAACGATAAAAATATAAAAAGTATGATTAGTTCAATACAAATGACTTTAAACGATATTTAGCGGAATTATCACCATTTTTTACCAAATTTTTTCCCAAATTTTTTTTCTATTTTTTGTATTCACCCAAATGTATTGTAAATACGTGTTTTAGATGTAAAATAATGTGAACTTAACGATAATAATATAAAAAGTATGATTAGTTCAATACAAATGACTTTAAACGATATTTAGCGGAATTATTACCATTTTTTACCAAATTTTTTTTCTATTTTTTGTATTCACCCAAATGTATTGTAAACACGTGTATTAGATGTAAAATAATGTGAACTTAACGTTAAAAATATAAAAAGTATGATTAGTTTAATAGAAATGACTTAAGACGATATTTAGCGGATTCATCACCTGTATTTCAAAATTTTTTTTACGGCCTTTTATATTCACCCAAATGTATTGTAAAGACGTGTTTTAGATGTAAAATTATGTGAACTTAACGATAAAAATATAAAAAGTATGATTAGTTCAATACAAATGACTTTAAACGATATTTAGCGGAATTATCACCATTTTTTACCAAATTTTTTTCCAAATTTTTTTTCTATTTTTTGTATTCACCCAAATGTATTGTAAATACGTGTTTTAGATGTAAAATAATGTGAACTTAACGATAAAAATATGAAAAGTATGATTAGTTCAATACAAATGACTTTAAACGATATTTAGCGGAATTATCACCATTTTTTACTAAATTTTTTTTCTATTTTTTGTATTCACCCAAATGTATTGTAAACACGTGTTTTAGATGTAAAATTATGTGAACTTAACGTTAATAATATAAAAAGTATGATTAGTTTAATAGAAATGACTTAAGACGATATTTAGCGGATTCATCACCTGTATTTCAAAATTTTTTTACGACCTTTTATATTCACCCAAATGTATTGTAAAGACGTGTTTTAGATGTAAAATAATGTGAACTTAACGATAAAAATATAAAAAGTATGATTAGTTCAATACAAATGACATTAAACGATATTTAGCGGAATTATCACCATTTTTTACCAAATTTTTTCCCAAATTTTTTTTCTATTTTTTGTATTCACCCAAATGTATTGTAAATACGTGTTTTAGATGTAAAATAATGTGAACTTAACGATAAAAATATAAAAAGTATGATTAGTTCAATACAAATGACTTTAAACGATATTTAGCGGAATTATCACCATTTTTTACTAAATTTTTTTTCTATTTTTTGTATTCACCCAAATGTATTGTAAACACGTGTTTTAGATGTAAAATTATGTGAACTTAACGTTAATAATATAAAAAGTATGATTAGTTTAATAGAAATGACTTAAGACGATATTTAGCGGATTCATCACCTGTATTTCAAAATTTTTTTACGACCTTTTATATTCACCCAAATGTATTGTAAAGACGTGTTTTAGATGTAAAATAATGTGAACTTAACGATAAAAATATAAAAAGTATGATTAGTTCAATACAAATGACATTAAACGATATTTAGCGGAATTATCACCATTTTTTACCAAATTTTTTCCCAAATTTTTTTTCTATTTTTTGTATTCACCCAAATGTATTGTAAATACGTGTTTTAGATGTAAAATAATGTGAACTTAACGATAAAAATATAAAAAGTATGATTAGTTCAATACAAATGACTTTAAACGATATTTAGCGGAATTATCACCATTTTTTACCCAAATTTTTCCCAAATTTTTTTACGACCTTTTATATTCACCCAAATGTATTGTAAAGACGTGTTTTAGATGTAAAATAATGTGAACTTAACGATAAAAATATAAAAAGTATGATTAGTTCAATACAATTGACTTTAAACGATATTTAGCGGAATTATCACCATTTTTTACCAAATTTTTTCCCAAATTTTTTTTCTATTTTTTGTATTCACCCAAATGTATTGTAAATACGTGTTTTAGATGTAAAATAATGTGAACTTAACGATAAAAATATAAAAAGTATGATTAGTTCAATACAAATGACTTTAAACGATATTTAGCGGAATTATCACCATTTTTTACCAAATTTTTTCCCAAATTTTTTTTCTATTTTTTGTATTCACCCAAATGTATTGTTAATACGTGTTTTAGATGTAAAATAATGTGAACTTAACGATAAAAATATAAAAAGTATGATTAGTTCAATACAAATGACTTTAAACGATATTTAGCGGAATTATCACCATTTTTTACCAAATTTTTTTTCTATTTTTTGTATTCACCCAAATGTATTGTAAACACGTGTTTTAGATGTAAAATTATGTGAACTTAACGATAAAAATATAAAAAGTATGATTAGTTCAATACAAATGACTTTAAACGATATTTAGCGGAATTATCACCATTTTTTACCCAATTTTTTTTCTATTTTTTGTATTCACCTAAATGTATTGTAAACACGTGTTTTAGATGTAAAATAATGTGAACTTAACGTTAAAAATATAAAAAGTATGATTAGTTTAATAGAAATGACTTAAGACGATATTTAGCGGATTCATCACCTGTATTTCAAAATTTTTTTACGACCTATTATATTCACCCAAATGTATTGTAAAGACGTGTTTTAGATGTAAAATAATGTGAACTTAACGATAAAAATATAAAAAGTATGATTAGTTCAATACAAATGACTTTAAACGATATTTAGCGGAATTATCACCATTTTTTACCAAATTTTTTTTCTATTTTTTGTATTCACCCAAATGTATTGTAAATACGTGTTTTAGATGTAAAATAATGTGAACTTAACGATAAAAATATAAAAAGTATGATTAGTTCAATACAAATGACTTTAAACGATATTTAGCGGAATTATTACCATTTTTTACCAAATTTTTTTTCTATTTTTTGTATTCACCCAAATGTATTGTAAACACGTGTATTAGATGTAAAATAATGTGAACTTAACGTTAAAAATATAAAAAGTATGATTAGTTTAATAGAAATGACTTAAGACGATATTTAGCGGATTCATCACCTGTATTTCAAAATTTTTTTACGGCCTTTTATATTCACCCAAATGTATTGTAAAGACGTGTTTTAGATGTAAAATTATGTGAACTTAACGATAAAAATATAAAAAGTATGATTAGTTCAATACAAATGACTTTAAACGATATTTAGCGGAATTATCACCATTTTTTACCAAATTTTTTTCCAAATTTTTTTTCTATTTTTTGTATTCACCCAAATGTATTGTAAATACGTGTTTTAGATGTAAAATAATGTGAACTTAACGATAAAAATATGAAAAGTATGATTAGTTCAATACAAATGACTTTAAACGATATTTAGCGGAATTATCACCATTTTTTACTAAATTTTTTTTCTATTTTTTGTATTCACCCAAATGTATTGTAAACACGTGTTTTAGATGTAAAATTATGTGAACTTAACGTTAATAATATAAAAAGTATGATTAGTTTAATAGAAATGACTTAAGACGATATTTAGCGGATTCATCACCTGTATTTCAAAATTTTTTTACGACCTTTTATATTCACCCAAATGTATTGTAAAGACGTGTTTTAGATGTAAAATAATGTGAACTTAACGATAAAAATATAAAAAGTATGATTAGTTCAATACAAATGACATTAAACGATATTTAGCGGAATTATCACCATTTTTTACTAAATTTTTTTTCTATTTTTTGTATTCACCCAAATGTATTGTAAACACGTGTTTTAGATGTAAAATTATGTGAACTTAACGTTAATAATATAAAAAGTATGATTAGTTTAATAGAAATGACTTAAGACGATATTTAGCGGATTCATCACCTGTATTTCAAAATTTTTTTACGACCTTTTATATTCACCCAAATGTATTGTAAAGACGTGTTTCAGATGTAAAATAATGTGAACTTAACGATAAAAATATAAAAAGTATGATTAGTTCAATACAAATGACATTAAACGATATTTAGCGGAATTATCACCATTTTTTACCAAATTTTTTCCCAAATTTTTTTTCTATTTTTTGTATTCACCCAAATGTATTGTAAATACGTGTTTTAGATGTAAAATAATGTGAACTTAACGATAAAAATATAAAAAGTATGATTAGTTCAATACAAATGACTTTAAACGATATTAGCGGAATTATCACCATTTTTTACCCAATTTTTTCCCAAATTTTTTTACGACCTTTTATATTCACCCAAATGTATTGTAAAGACGTGTTTTAGATGTAAAATAATGTGAACTTAACGATAAAAATATAAAAAGTATGATTAGTTTAATACAAATGACTTTAAACGATATTTAGCGGAATTATCACCATTTTTTACCAAATTTTTTCCCAAATTTTTTTTCTATTTTTTGTATTCACCCAAATGTATTGTAAATACGTGTTTTAGATGTAAAATAACGTGAACTTAACGATAAAAATATAAAAAGTATGATTAGTTCAATACAAATGACTTTAAACGATATTTAGCGGAATTATCACCATTTTTTACCAAATTTTTTCCCAAATTTTTTTTCTATTTTTTGTATTCACCCAAATGTATTGTTAATACGTGTTTTAGATGTAAAATAATGTGAACTTAACGATAAAAATATAAAAAGTATGATTAGTTCAATACAAATGACTTTAAACGATATTTAGCGGAATTATCACCATTTTTTACCAAATTTTTTTTCTATTTTTTGTATTCACCCAAATGTATTGTAAACACGTGTTTTAGATGTAAAATTATGTGAACTTAACGATAAAAATATAAAAAGTATGATTAGTTCAATACAAATGACTTTAAACGATATTTAGCGGAATTATCACCATTTTTTACCCAATTTTTTTTCTATTTTTTGTATTCACACAAATGTATTGTAAACACGTGTTTTAAATGTAAAATAATGTGAACTTAACGTTAAAAATATAAAAAGTATGATTAGTTTAATAGAAATGACTTAAGACGATATTTAGCGGATTCATCACCTGTATTTCAAAATTTTTTTACGACCTTTTATATTCACCCAAATGTATTGTAAAGACGTGTTTTAGATGTAAAATTATGTGAACTTAACGATAAAAATATAAAAAGTATGATTAGTTCAATACAAATGACTTTAAACGATATTTAGCGGAATTATCACCATTTTTTACCAAATTTTTTCCCAAATTTTTTTTCTATTTTTTGTATTCACCCAAATGTATTGTAAAGACGTGTTTTAGATGTAAAATTATGTGAACTTAACGATAAAAATATAAAAAGTATGATTAGTTCAATACAAATGACTTTAAACGATATTTAGCGGAATTATTACCATTTTTTACCAAATTTTTTTTCTATTTTTTGTATTCACCCAAATGTATTGTAAACACGTGTATTAGATGTAAAATAATGTGAACTTAACGTTAAAAATATAAAAAGTATGATTAGTTTAATAGAAATGACTTAAGACGATATTTAGCGGATTCATCACCTGTATTTCAAAATTTTTTTACGGCCTTTTATATTCACCCAAATGTATTGTAAAGACGTTTTTTAGATGTAAAATTATGTGAACTTAACGATAAAAATATAAAAAGTATGATTAGTTCAATACAAATGACTTTAAACGATATTTAGCGGAATTATCACCATTTTTTACCAAATTTTTTTCCAAATTTTTTTTCTATTTTTTGTATTCACCCAAATGTATTTTAAATACGTGTTTTAGATGTAAAATAATGTGAACTTAACGATAAAAATATAAAAAGTATGATTAGTTCAATACAAATGACTTTAAACGATATTTAGCGGAATTATCACCATTTTTTACCAAATTTTTTTTCTATTTTTTGTATTCACCCAAATGTATTGTAAACACGTGTTTTAGATGTAAAATAATGTGAACTTAACGTTAAAAATATAAAAAGTATGATTAGTTTAATAGAAATGACTTAAGACGATATTTAGCGGATTCATCACCTGTATTTCAAAATTTTTTTACGACCTTTTATATTCACCCAAATGTATTGTAAAGACGTGTTTTAGATGTAAAATAATGTGAACTTAACGATAAAAATATAAAAAGTATGATTAGTTCAATACAAATGACTTTAAACGATATTTAGCGGAATTATCACCATTTTTTACCAAATTTTTTCCCAAATTTTTTTTCTATTTTTTGTATTCACCCAAATGTATTGTAAATACGTGTTTTAGATGTAACATAATGTGAACTTAACGATAAAAATATGAAAAGTATGATTAGTTCAATACAAATGACTTTAAACGATATTTAGCGGAATTATCACCATTTTTTACCAAATTTTTTTTCTATTTTTTGTATTCACCCAAATGTATTGTAAACACGTGTTTTAGATGTAAAATTATGTGAACTTAACGTTAAAAATATAAAAAGTATGATTAGTTTAATAGAAATGACTTAAGACGATATTTAGCGGATTCATCACCTGTATTTCAAAATTTTTTTACGACCTTTTACATTCACCCAAATGTATTGTAAAGACGTGTTTTAGATGTAAAATAATGTGAACTTAACGATAAAAATATAAAAAGTATGATTAGTTCAATACAAATGACTTTAAACGATATTTAGCGGAATTATCACCATTTTTTACCAAATTTTTTCCCAAATTTTTTTTCTATTTTTTGTATTCACCCAAATGTATTGTAAATACGTGTTTTAGATGTAAAATAATGTGAACTTAACGATAAAAATATAAAAAGTATGATTAGTTCAATACAAATGACTTTAAACGATATTTAGCGGAATTATCACCATTTTTTACCCAATTTTTTCCCAAATTTTTTTTCTATTTTTTGTATTCACCCAAATGTATTGTATACACGTGTTTTAGATGTAAAATAATGTGAACTTAACGTTAAAAATATAAAAAGTATGATTAGTTTAATAGAAATGACTTAAGACGATATTTAGCGGATTCATCACCTGTATTTCAAAATTTTTTTACGACCTTTTATATTCACCCAAATGTATTGTAAAGACGTGTTTTAGATGTAAAATAATGTGAACTTAACGATAAAAATATAAAAAGTATGATTAGTTCAATACAAATGACTTTAAACGATATTTAGCGGAATTATCACCATTTTTTACCAAATTTTTTTTCTATTTTTTGTATTCACCCAAATGTATTGTAAACACGTGTTTTAGATGTAAAATAATGTGAACTTAACGATAAAAATATAAAAAGTATGATTAGTTCAATACAAATGACTTTAAACGATATTTAGCGGAATTATCACCATTTTTTACCAAATTTTTTCCCAAATTTTTTTTCTATTTTTTGTATTCACCCAAATGTATTGTAAATATGTGTTTTAGATGTAAAATAATGTGAACTTAACGATAAAAATATGAAAAGTATGATTAGTTCAATACAAATGACTTTAAACGATATTTAGCGGAATTATCACCATTTTTTACCAAATTTTTTTTCTATTTTTTGTATTCACCCAAATGTATTGTAAACACGTGTTTTAGATGTAAAATTATGTGAACTTAACGTTAAAAATATAAAAAGTATGATTAGTTTAATAGAAATGACTTAAGACGATATTTAGCGGATTCATCACCTGTATTTCAAAATTTTTTTACGACCTTTTATATTCACCCAAATGTATTGTAAAGACGTGTTTTAGATGTAAAATAATGTGAACTTAACGATAAAAATATAAAAAGTATGATTAGTTCAATACAAATGACTTTAAACGATATTTAGCGGAATTATCACCATTTTTTACCAAATTTTTTCCCAAATTTTTTTTCTATTTTTTGTATTCACCCAAATGTATTGTAAATACGTGTTTTAGATGTAAAATAATGTGAACTTAACGATAAAAATATAAAAAGTATGATTAGTTCAATACAAATGACTTTAAACGATATTTAGCGGAATTATCACCATTTTTTACCCAATTTTTTCCCAAATTTTTTTTCTATTTTTTGTATTCACCCAAATGTATTGTATACACGTGTTTTAGATGTAAAATAATGTGAACTTAACGTTAAAAATATAAAAAGTATGATTAGTTTAATAGAAATGACTTAAGACGATATTTAGCGGATTCATCACCTGTATTTCAAAATTTTTTTACGACCTTTTATATTCACCCAAATGTATTGTAAAGACGTGTTTTAGATGTAAAATAATGTGAACTTAACGATAAAAATATAAAAAGTATGATTAGTTCAATACAAATGACTTTAAACGATATTTAGCGGAATTATCACCATTTTTTACCAAATTTTTTCCCAAATTTTTTTTCTATTTTTTGTATTCACCCAAATGTATTGTAAATACGTGTTTTAGATGTAAAATAATGTGAACTTAACGATAAAAATATAAAAAGTATGATTAGTTCAATACAAATGACTTTAAACGATATTTAGCGGAATTATCACCATTTTTTACCAAATTTTTTCCCAAATTTTTTTTCTATTTTTTGTATTCACCCAAATGTATTGTAAATACGTGTTTTAGATGTAAAATAATGTGAACTTAACGATAAAAATATAAAAAGTATGATTAGTTCAATACAAATGACTTTAAACGATATTTAGCGGAATTATCACCATTTTTTACCAAATTTTTTTTCTATTTTTTGTATTCACCCAAATGTATTGTAAACACGTGTTTTAGATGTAAAATTATGTGAACTTAACGTTAAAAATATAAAAAGTATGATTAGTTTAATAGAAATGACTTAAGACGATATTTAGCGGATTCATCACCTGTATTTCAAAATTTTTTTACGACCTTTTATATTCACCCAAATGTATTGTAAAGACGTGTTTTAGATGTAAAATAATGTGAACTTAACGATAAAAATATAAAAAGTATGATTAGTTCAATACAAATGACTTTAAACGATATTTAGCGGAATTATCACCATTTTTTACCAAATTTTTTCCCAAATTTTTTTTCTATTTTTTGTATTCACCCAAATGTATTGTAAATACGTGTTTTAGATGTAAAATAATGTGAACTTAACGATAAAAATATAAAAAGTATGATTAGTTCAATACAAATGACTTTAAACGATATTTAGCGGAATTATCACCATTTTTTACCCAATTTTTTCCCAAATTTTTTTTCTATTTTTTGTATTCACCCAAATGTATTGTATACACGTGTTTTAGATGTAAAATAATGTGAACTTAACGTTAAAAATATAAAAAGTATGATTAGTTTAATAGAAATGACTTAAGACGATATTTAGCGGATTCATCACCTGTATTTCAAAATTTTTTTACGACCTTTTATATTCACCCAAATGTATTGTAAAGACGTGTTTTAGATGTAAAATAATGTGAACTTAACGATAAAAATATAAAAAGTATGATTAGTTCAATACAAATGACTTTAAACGATATTTAGCGGAATTATCACCATTTTTTACCAAATTTTTTTTCTATTTTTTGTATTCACCCAAATGTATTGTAAACACGTGTTTTAGATGTAAAATAATGTGAACTTAACGTTAAAAATATAAAAAGTATGATTAATTTAATAGAAATGACTTAAGACGATATTTAGCGGATTCATCACCTGTATTTCAAAATTTTTTTACGACCTTTTATATTCACCCAAATGTATTGTAAAGACGTGTTTTAGATGTAAAATAATGTGAACTTAACGATAAAAATATAAAAAGTATGATTAGTTCAATACAAATGACTTTAAACGATATTTAGCGGAATTATCACCATTTTTTACCAAATTTTTTCCCAAATTTTTTTTCTATTTTTTGTATTCACCCAAATGTATTGTAAATACGTGTTTTAGATGTAAAATAATGTGAACTTAACGATAAAAATATAAAAAGTATGATTAGTTCAATACAAATGACTTTAAACGATATTTAGCGGAATTATCACCATTTTTTACCAAATTTTTTCCCAAATTTTTTTTCTATTTTTTGTATTCACCCAAATGTATTGTAAATACGTGTTTTAGATGTAAAATAATGTGAACTTAACGATAAAAATATAAAAAGTATGATTAGTTCAATACAAATGACTTTAAACGATATTTAGCGGAATTATCACCATTTTTTACCAAATTTTTTTTCTATTTTTTGTATTCACCCAAATGTATTGTAAACACGTGTTTTAGATGTAAAATTATGTGAACTTAACGTTAAAAATATAAAAAGTATGATTAGTTTAATAGAAATGACTTAAGACGATATTTAGCGGATTCATCACCTGTATTTCAAAATTTTTTTACGACCTTTTATATTCACCCAAATGTATTGTAAAGACGTGTTTTAGATGTAAAATAATGTGAACTTAACGATAAAAATATAAAAAGTATGATTAGTTCAATACAAATGACTTTAAACGATATTTAGCGGAATTATCACCATTTTTTACCAAATTTTTTCCCAAATTTTTTTTCTATTTTTTGTATTCACCCAAATGTATTGTAAATACGTGTTTTAGATGTAAAATAATGTGAACTTAACGATAAAAATATAAAAAGTATGATTAGTTCAATACAAATGACTTTAAACGATATTTAGCGGAATTATCACCATTTTTTACCAAATTTTTTCCCAAATTTTTTTTCTATTTTTTGTATTCACCCAAATGTATTGTAAATACGTGTTTTAGATGTAAAATAATGTGAACTTAACGATAAAAATATAAAAAGTATGATTAGTTCAATACAAATGACTTTAAACGATATTTAGCGGAATTATCACCATTTTTTACCAAATTTTTTCCCAAATTTTTTTTCTATTTTTTGTATTCACCCAAATGTATTGTAAATACGTGTTTTAGATGTAAAATAATGTGAACTTAACGATAAAAATATAAAAAGTATGATTAGTTCAATACAAATGACTTTAAACGATATTTAGCGGAATTATCACCATTTTTTACCAAATTTTTTTTCTATTTTTTGTATTCACCCAAATGTATTGTAAACACGTGTTTTAGATGTAAAATTATGTGAACTTAACGTTAAAAATATAAAAAGTATGATTAGTTTAATAGAAATGACTTAAGACGATATTTAGCGGATTCATCACCTGTATTTCAAAATTTTTTTACGACCTTTTATATTCACCCAAATGTATTGTAAAGACGTGTTTTAGATGTAAAATAATGTGAACTTAAAGTTAAAAATATAAAAAGTATGATTAGTTTAATAGAAATGACTTAAGACGATATTTAGCGGATTCATCACCTGTATTTCAAAATTTTTTTACGGCCTTTTATATTCACCCAAATGTATTGTAAAGACGTGTTTTAGATGTAAAATTATGTGAACTTAACGATAAAAATATAAAAAGTATGATTAGTTCAATACAAATGACTTTAAACGATATTTAGCGGAATTATCACCATTTTTTACCAAATTTTTTTCCAAATTTTTTTTCTATTTTTTGTATTCACCCAAATGTATTGTAAATACGTGTTTTAGATGTAAAATAATGTGAACTTAACGATAAAAATATAAAAAGTATGATTAGTTCAATACAAATGACTTTAAACGATATTTAGCGGAATTATCACCATTTTTTACCAAATTTTTTTTCTATTTTTTGTATTCACCCAAATGTATTGTAAACACGTGTTTTAGATGTAAAATAATGTGAACTTAACGTTAAAAATATAAAAAGTATGATTAGTTTAATAGAAATGACTTAAGACGATATTTAGCGGATTCATCACCTGTATTTCAAAATTTTTTTACGACCTTTTATATTCACCCAAATGTATTGTAAAGACGTGTTTTAAATGTAAAATAATGTGAACTTAACGATAAAAATATAAAAAGTATGATTAGTTCAATACAAATGACTTTAAACGATATTTAGCGGAATTATCACCATTTTTTACCAAATTTTTTCCCAAATTTTTTTTCTATTTTTTGTATTCACCCAAATGTATTGTAAATACGTGTTTTAGATGTAAAATAATGTGAACTTAACGATAAAAATATGAAAAGTATGATTAGTTCAATACAAATGACTTTAAACGATATTTAGCGGAATTATCACCATTTTTTACCAAATTTTTTTTCTATTTTTTGTATTCACCCAAATGTATTGTAAACACGTGTTTTAGATGTAAAATTATGTGAACTTAACGTTAAAAATATAAAAAGTATGATTAGTTTAATAGAAAATACTTAAGACGATATTTAGCGGATTCATCACCTGTATTTCAAAATTTTTTTACGACCTTTTATATTCACCCAAATGTATTGTAAAGACGTGTTTTAGATGTAAAATAATGTGAAATTAACGATAAAAATATAAAAAGTATGATTAGTTTAATAGAAATGACTTAAGACGATATTTAGCGGATTCATCACCTGTATTTCAAAATTTTTTTACGACCTTTTATATTCACCCAAATGTATTGTAAAGACGTGTTTTAGATGTAAAATAATGTGAACTTAACGATAAAAATATAAAAAGTATGATTAGTTTAATAGAAATGACTTAAGACGATATTTAGCGGATTCATCACCTGTATTTCAAAATTTTTTTACGGCCTTTTATATTCACCCAAATGTATTGTAAAGACGTGTTTTAGATGTAAAATTATGTGAACTTAACGATAAAAATATAAAAAGTATGATTAGTTTAATAGAAATGACTTAAGACGATATTTAGCGGATTCATCACCTGTATTTCAAAATTTTTTTACGACCTTTTATATTCACCCAAATGTATTGTAAAGACGTGTTTTAGATGTAAAATAATGTGAACTTAACGATAAAAATATAAAAAGTATGATTAGTTTAATAGAAATGACTTAAGACGATATTTAGCGGATTCATCACCTGTATTTCAAAATTTTTTTACGGCCTTTTATATTCACCCAAATGTATTGTAAAGACGTGTTTTAGATGTAAAATTATGTGAACTTAACGATAAAAATATAAAAAGTATGATTAGTTCAATACAAATGACTTTAAACGATATTTAGCGGAATTATCACCATTTTTTACCAAATTTTTTTCCAAATTTTTTTTCTATTTTTTGTATTCACCCAAATGTATTGTAAATACGTGTTTTAGATGTAAAATAATGTGAACTTAACGATAAAAATATAAAAAGTATGATTAGTTCAATACAAATGACTTTAAACGATATTTAGCGGAATTATCACCATTATTTACCAAATTTTTTTTCTATTTTTTGTATTCACCCAAATGTATTGTAAACACGTGTTTTAGATGTAAAATAATGTGAACTTAACGTTAAAAATATAAAAAGTATGATTAGTTTAATAGAAATGACTTAAGACGATATTTAGCGGATTCATCACCTGTATTTCAAAATTTTTTTACGACCTTTTATATTCACCCAAATGTATTGTAAAGACGTGTTTTAGATGTAAAATAATGTGAACTTAACGATAAAAATATAAAAAGTATGATTAGTTCAATACAAATGACTTTAAACGATATTTAGCGGAATTATCACCATTTTTTACCAAACTTTTTCCCAAATTTTTTTTCTATTTTTTGTATTCACCCAAATGTATTGTAAATACGTGTTTTAGATGTAAAATAATGTGAACTTAACGATAAAAATATGAAAAGTATGATTAGTTCAATACAAATGACTTTAAACGATATTTAGCGGAATTATCACCATTTTTTACCAAATTTTTTTTCTATTTTTTGTATTCACCCAAATGTATTGTAAACACGTGTTTTAGATGTAAAATTATGTGAACTTAACGTTAAAAATATAAAAAGTATGATTAGTTTAATAGAAATGACTTAAGACGATATTTAGCGGATTCATCACCTGTATTTCAAAATTTTTTTACGACCTTTTATATTCACCCAAATGTATTGTAAAGACGTGTTTTAGATGTAAAATAATGTGAAATTAACGATAAAAATATAAAAAGTATGATTAATTCAATACAAATGACATTAAACGATATTTAGCGGAATTATCACCATTTTTTACCAAATTTTTTCCCAAATTTTTTTTCTATTTTTTGTATTCACCCAAATGTATTGTAAATACGTGTTTTAGATGTAAAATAATGTGAACTTAACGATAAAAATATAAAAAGTATGATTAGTTCAATACAAATGACTTTAAACGATATTTAGCGGAATTATCACCATTTTTTACCAAATTTTTTCCCAAATTTTTTTTCTATTTTTTGTATTCACCCAAATGTATTGTAAATACGTGTTTTAGATGTAAAATAATGTGAACTTAACGATAAAAATATAAAAAGTATGATTAGTTCAATACAAATGACTTTAAACGATATTTAGCGGAATTATCACCATTTTTTACCCAATTTTTTCCCAAATTTTTTTTCTATTTTTTGTATTCACCCAAATGTATTATATACACGTGTTTTAGATGTAAAATAATGTGAACTTAACGTTAAAAATATAAAAAGTATGATTAGTTTAATAGAAATGACTTAAGACGATATTTAGCGGATTCATCACCTGTATTTCAAAATTTTTTTACGACCTTTTATATTCACCCAAATGTATTGTAAAGACGTGTTTTAGATGCAAAATAATGTGAACTTAACGATAAAAATATAAAAAGTATGATTAGTTCAATACAAATGACTTTAAACGATATTTAGCGGAATTATCACCATTTTTTACCAAATTTTTTTTCTATTTTTTGTATTCACCCAAATGTATTGTAAACACGTGTTTTAGATGTAAAATAATGTGAACTTAACGTTAAAAATATAAAAAGTATGATTAGTTTAATAGAAATGACTTAAGACGATATTTAGCGGATTCATCACCTGTATTTCAAAATTTTTTTACGACCTTTTATATTCACCCAAATGTATTGTAAAGACGTGTTTTAGATGTAAAATAATGTGAACTTAACGATAAAAATATAAAAAGTATGATTAGTTCAATACAAATGACTTTAAACGATATTTAGCGGAATTATCACCATTTTTTACCAAATTTTTTCCCAAATTTTTTTTCTATTTTTTGTATTCACCCAAATGTATTGTTAATACGTGTTTTAGATGTAAAATAATGTGAACTTAACGTTAAAAATATAAAAAGTATGATTAGTTTAATAGAAATGACTTAAGACGATATTTAGCGGATTCATCACCTGTATTTCAAAATTTTTTTACGACCTTTTATATTCACCCAAATGTATTGTAAAGACGTGTTTTAGATGCAAAATAATGTGAACTTAACGATAAAAAACGATAATTATCACCATTTTTTACCAAATTTTTTCCCAAATTTTTTTTCTATTTTTTGTATTCACCCAAATGTATTGTAAATACGTGTTTTAGATGTAAAATAATGTGAACTTAACGATAAAAATATAAAAAGTATGATTAGTTCAATACAAATGACTTTAAACGATATTTAGCGGAATTATCACCATTTTTTACCAAATTTTTTCCCAAATTTTTTTTCTATTTTTTGTATTCACCCAAATGTATTGTAAATACGTGTTTTAGATGTAAAATAATGTGAACTTAACGATAAAAATATAAAAAGTATGATTAGTTCAATACAAATGACTTTAAACGATATTTAGCGGAATTATCACCATTTTTTACCAAATTTTTTCCCAAATTTTTTTTCTATTTTTTGTATTCACCCAAATGTATTGTAAAGACGTGTTTTAGATGTAAAATAATGTGAAATTAACGATAAAAATATAAAAAGTATGATTAGTTTAATAGAAATGACTTAAGACGATATTTAGCGGATTCATCACCTGTATTTCAAAATTTTTTTACGACCTTTTATATTCACCCAAATGTATTGTAAAGACGTGTTTTAGATGTAAAATAATGTGAACTTAACGATAAAAATATAAAAAGTATGATTAGTTTAATAGAAATGACTTAAGACGATATTTAGCGGATTCATCACCTGTATTTCAAAATTTTTTTACGGCCTTTTATATTCACCCAAATGTATTGTAAAGACGTGTTTTAGATGTAAAATTATGTGAACTTAACGATAAAAATATAAAAAGTATGATTAGTTCAATACAAATGACTTTAAACGATATTTAGCGGAATTATCACCATTTTTTACCAAATTTTTTTCCAAATTTTTTTTCTATTTTTTGTATTCACCCAAATGTATTGTAAATACGTGTTTTAGATGTAAAATAATGTGAACTTAACGATAAAAATATAAAAAGTATGATTAGTTCAATACAAATGACTTTAAACGATATTTAGCGGAATTATCACCATTATTTACCAAATTTTTTTTCTATTTTTTGTATTCACCCAAATGTATTGTAAACACGTGTTTTAGATGTAAAATAATGTGAACTTAACGTTAAAAATATAAAAAGTATGATTAGTTTAATAGAAATGACTTAAGACGATATTTAGCGGATTCATCACCTGTATTTCAAAATTTTTTTACGACCTTTTATATTCACCCAAATGTATTGTAAAGACGTGTTTTAGATGTAAAATAATGTGAACTTAACGATAAAAATATAAAAAGTATGATTAGTTCAATACAAATGACTTTAAACGATATTTAGCGGAATTATCACCATTTTTTACCAAATTTTTTCCCAAATTTTTTTTCTATTTTTTGTATTCACCCAAATGTATTGTAAATACGTGTTTTAGATGTAAAATAATGTGAACTTAACGATAAAAATATGAAAAGTATGATTAGTTCAATACAAATGACTTTAAACGATATTTAGCGGAATTATCACCATTTTTTACCAAATTTTTTTTCTATTTTTTGTATTCACCCAAATGTATTGTAAACACGTGTTTTAGATGTAAAATTATGTGAACTTAACGTTAAAAATATAAAAAGTATGATTAGTTTAATAGAAATGACTTAAGACGATATTTAGCGGATTCATCACCTGTATTTCAAAATTTTTTTACGACCTTTTATATTCACCCAAATGTATTGTAAAGACGTGTTTTAGATGTAAAATAATGTGAAATTAACGATAAAAATATAAAAAGTATGATTAATTCAATACAAATGACATTAAACGATATTTAGCGGAATTATCACCATTTTTTACCAAATTTTTTCCCAAATTTTTTTTCTATTTTTTGTATTCACCCAAATGTATTGTAAATACGTGTTTTAGATGTAAAATAATGTGAACTTAACGATAAAAATATAAAAAGTATGATTAGTTCAATACAAATGACTTTAAACGATATTTAGCGGAATTATCACCATTTTTTACCAAATTTTTTCCCAAATTTTTTTTCTATTTTTTGTATTCACCCAAATGTATTGTAAATACGTGTTTTAGATGTAAAATAATGTGAACTTAACGATAAAAATATAAAAAGTATGATTAGTTCAATACAAATGACTTTAAACGATATTTAGCGGAATTATCACCATTTTTTACCCAATTTTTTCCCAAATTTTTTTTCTATTTTTTGTATTCACCCAAATGTATTATATACACGTGTTTTAGATGTAAAATAATGTGAACTTAACGTTAAAAATATAAAAAGTATGATTAGTTTAATAGAAATGACTTAAGACGATATTTAGCGGATTCATCACCTGTATTTCAAAATTTTTTTACGACCTTTTATATTCACCCAAATGTATTGTAAAGACGTGTTTTAGATGCAAAATAATGTGAACTTAACGATAAAAATATAAAAAGTATGATTAGTTCAATACAAATGACTTTAAACGATATTTAGCGGAATTATCACCATTTTTTACCAAATTTTTTTTCTATTTTTTGTATTCACCCAAATGTATTGTAAACACGTGTTTTAGATGTAAAATAATGTGAACTTAACGTTAAAAATATAAAAAGTATGATTAGTTTAATAGAAATGACTTAAGACGATATTTAGCGGATTCATCACCTGTATTTCAAAATTTTTTTACGACCTTTTATATTCACCCAAATGTATTGTAAAGACGTGTTTTAGATGTAAAATAATGTGAACTTAACGATAAAAATATAAAAAGTATGATTAGTTCAATACAAATGACTTTAAACGATATTTAGCGGAATTATCACCATTTTTTACCAAATTTTTTCCCAAATTTTTTTTCTATTTTTTGTATTCACCCAAATGTATTGTTAATACGTGTTTTAGATGTAAAATAATGTGAACTTAACGATAAAAATATAAAAAGTATGATTAGTTCAATACAAATGACTTTAAACGATATTTAGCGGAATTATCACCATTTTTTACCAAATTTTTTTTCTATTTTTTGTATTCACCCAAATGTATTGTAAACACGTGTTTTAGATGTAAAATAATGTGAACTTAACGTTAAAAATATAAAAAGTATGATTAGTTTAATAGAAATGACTTAAGACGATATTTAGCGGATTCATCACCTGTATTTCAAAATTTTTTTACGACCTTTTATATTCACCCAAATGTATTGTAAAGACGTGTTTTAGATGTAAAATAATGTGAACTTAACGATAAAAATATAAAAAGTATGATTAGTTCAATACAAATGACTTTAAACGATATTTAGCGGAATTATCACCATTTTTTACCAAATTTTTTCCCAAATTTTTTTTCTATTTTTTGTATTCACCCAAATGTATTGTAAATACGTGTTTTAGATGTAAAATAATGTGAACTTAACGATAAAAATATGAAAAGTATGATTAGTTCAATACAAATGACTTTAAACGATATTTAGCGGAATTATCACCATTTTTTACCAAATTTTTTTTCTATTTTTTGTATTCACCCAAATGTATTGTAAACACGTGTTTTAGATGTAAAATTATGTGAACTTAACGTTAAAAATATAAAAAGTATGATTAGTTTAATAGAAAATACTTAAGACGATATTTAGCGGATTCATCACCTGTATTTCAAAATTTTTTTACGACCTTTTATATTCACCCAAATGTATTGTAAAGACGTGTTTTAGATGTAAAATAATGTGAAATTAACGATAAAAATATAAAAAGTATGATTAGTTTAATAGAAATGACTTAAGACGATATTTAGCGGATTCATCACCTGTATTTCAAAATTTTTTTACGACCTTTTATATTCACCCAAATGTATTGTAAAGACGTGTTTTAGATGTAAAATAATGTGAACTTAACGATAAAAATATAAAAAGTATGATTAGTTTAATAGAAATGACTTAAGACGATATTTAGCGGATTCATCACCTGTATTTCAAAATTTTTTTACGGCCTTTTATATTCACCCAAATGTATTGTAAAGACGTGTTTTAGATGTAAAATTATGTGAACTTAACGATAAAAATATAAAAAGTATGATTAGTTCAATACAAATGACTTTAAACGATATTTAGCGGAATTATCACCATTTTTTACCAAATTTTTTTCCAAATTTTTTTTCTATTTTTTGTATTCACCCAAATGTATTGTAAATACGTGTTTTAGATGTAAAATAATGTGAACTTAACGATAAAAATATAAAAAGTATGATTAGTTCAATACAAATGACTTTAAACGATATTTAGCGGAATTATCACCATTATTTACCAAATTTTTTTTCTATTTTTTGTATTCACCCAAATGTATTGTAAACACGTGTTTTAGATGTAAAATAATGTGAACTTAACGTTAAAAATATAAAAAGTATGATTAGTTTAATAGAAATGACTTAAGACGATATTTAGCGGATTCATCACCTGTATTTCAAAATTTTTTTACGACCTTTTATATTCACCCAAATGTATTGTAAAGACGTGTTTTAGATGTAAAATAATGTGAACTTAACGATAAAAATATAAAAAGTATGATTAGTTCAATACAAATGACTTTAAACGATATTTAGCGGAATTATCACCATTTTTTACCAAATTTTTTCCCAAATTTTTTTTCTATTTTTTGTATTCACCCAAATGTATTGTAAATACGTGTTTTAGATGTAAAATAATGTGAACTTAACGATAAAAATATGAAAAGTATGATTAGTTCAATACAAATGACTTTAAACGATATTTAGCGGAATTATCACCATTTTTTACCAAATTTTTTTTCTATTTTTTGTATTCACCCAAATGTATTGTAAACACGTGTTTTAGATGTAAAATTATGTGAACTTAACGTTAAAAATATAAAAAGTATGATTAGTTTAATAGAAATGACTTAAGACGATATTTAGCGGATTCATCACCTGTATTTCAAAATTTTTTTACGACCTTTTATATTCACCCAAATGTATTGTAAAGACGTGTTTTAGATGTAAAATAATGTGAAATTAACGATAAAAATATAAAAAGTATGATTAATTCAATACAAATGACATTAAACGATATTTAGCGGAATTATCACCATTTTTTACCAAATTTTTTCCCAAATTTTTTTTCTATTTTTTGTATTCACCCAAATGTATTGTAAATACGTGTTTTAGATGTAAAATAATGTGAACTTAACGATAAAAATATAAAAAGTATGATTAGTTCAATACAAATGACTTTAAACGATATTTAGCGGAATTATCACCATTTTTTACCAAATTTTTTCCCAAATTTTTTTTCTATTTTTTGTATTCACCCAAATGTATTGTAAATACGTGTTTTAGATGTAAAATAATGTGAACTTAACGATAAAAATATAAAAAGTATGATTAGTTCAATACAAATGACTTTAAACGATATATAGCGGAATTATCACCATTATTTACCAAATTTTTTTTCTATTTTTTGTATTCACCCAAATGTATTGTAAACACGTGTTTTAGATGTAAAATAATGTGAACTTAACGTTAAAAATATAAAAAGTATGATTAGTTTAATAGAAATGACTTAAGACGATATTTAGCGGATTCATCACCTGTATTTCAAAATTTTTTTACGACCTTTTATATTCACCCAAATGTATTGTAAAGACGTGTTTTAGATGTAAAATAATGTGAACTTAACGATAAAAATATAAAAAGTATGATTAGTTCAATACAAATGACTTTAAACGATATTTAGCGGAATTATCACCATTTTTTACCAAATTTTTTCCCAAATTTTTTTTCTATTTTTTGTATTCACCCAAATGTATTGTAAATACGTGTTTTAGATGTAAAATAATGTGAACTTAACGATAAAAATATGAAAAGTATGATTAGTTCAATACAAATGACTTTAAACGATATTTAGCGGAATTATCACCATTTTTTACCAAATTTTTTTTCTATTTTTTGTATTCACCCAAATGTATTGTAAACACGTGTTTTAGATGTAAAATTATGTGAACTTAACGATAAAAATATAAAAAGTATGATTAGTTTAATAGAAATGACTTAAGACGATATTTAGCGGATTCATCACCTGTATTTCAAAATTTTTTTACGACCTTTTATATTCACCCAAATGTATTGTAAAGACGTGTTTTAGATGTAAAATAATGTGAAATTAACGATAAAAATATAAAAAGTATGATTAATTCAATACAAATGACATTAAACGATATTTAGCGGAATTATCACCATTTTTTACCAAATTTTTTCCCAAATTTTTTTTCTATTTTTTGTATTCACCCAAATGTATTGTAAATACGTGTTTTAGATGTAAAATAATGTGAACTTAACGATAAAAATATAAAAAGTATGATTAGTTCAATACAAATGACTTTAAACGATATTTAGCGGAATTATCACCATTTTTTACCAAATTTTTTCCCAAATTTTTTTTCTATTTTTTGTATTCACCCAAATGTATTGTAAATACGTGTTTTAGATGTAAAATAATGTGAACTTAACGATAAAAATATAAAAAGTATGATTAGTTCAATACAAATGACTTTAAACGATATTTAGCGGAATTATCACCATTTTTTACCCAATTTTTTCCCAAATTTTTTTTCTATTTTTTGTATTCACCCAAATGTATTATATACACGTGTTTTAGATGTAAAATAATGTGAACTTAACGTTAAAAATATAAAAAGTATGATTAGTTTAATAGAAATGACTTAAGACGATATTTAGCGGATTCATCACCTGTATTTCAAAATTTTTTTACGACCTTTTATATTCACCCAAATGTATTGTAAAGACGTGTTTTAGATGCAAAATAATGTGAACTTAACGATAAAAATATAAAAAGTATGATTAGTTCAATACAAATGACTTTAAACGATATTTAGCGGAATTATCACCATTTTTTACCAAATTTTTTTTCTATTTTTTGTATTCACCCAAATGTATTGTAAACACGTGTTTTAGATGTAAAATAATGTGAACTTAACGTTAAAAATATAAAAAGTATGATTAGTTTAATAGAAATGACTTAAGACGATATTTAGCGGATTCATCACCTGTATTTCAAAATTTTTTTACGACCTTTTATATTCACCCAAATGTATTGTAAAGACGTGTTTTAGATGTAAAATAATGTGAACTTAACGATAAAAATATAAAAAGTATGATTAGTTCAATACAAATGACTTTAAACGATATTTAGCGGAATTATCACCATTTTTTACCAAATTTTTTCCCAAATTTTTTTTCTATTTTTTGTATTCACCCAAATGTATTGTTAATACGTGTTTTAGATGTAAAATAATGTGAACTTAACGATAAAAATATAAAAAGTATGATTAGTTCAATACAAATGACTTTAAACGATATTTAGCGGAATTATCACCATTTTTTACCAAATTTTTTTTCTATTTTTTGTATTCACCCAAATGTATTGTAAACACGTGTTTTAGATGTAAAATAATGTGAACTTAACGTTAAAAATATAAAAAGTATGATTAGTTTAATAGAAATGACTTAAGACGATATTTAGCGGATTCATCACCTGTATTTCAAAATTTTTTTACGACCTTTTATATTCACCCAAATGTATTGTAAAGACGTGTTTTAGATGTAAAATAATGTGAACTTAACGATAAAAATATAAAAAGTATGATTAGTTCAATACAAATGACTTTAAACGATATTTAGCGGAATTATCACCATTTTTTACCAAATTTTTTCCCAAATTTTTTTTCTATTTTTTGTATTCACCCAAATGTATTGTAAATACGTGTTTTAGATGTAAAATAATGTGAACTTAACGATAAAAATATAAAAAGTATGATTAGTTCAATACAAATGACTTTAAACGATATTTAGCGGAATTATCACCATTTTTTACCAAATTTTTTCCCAAATTTTTTTTCTATTTTTTGTATTCACCCAAATGTATTGTAAATACGTGTTTTAGATGTAAGATAATGTGAACTTAACGATAAAAATATAAAAAGTATGATTAGTTCAATACAAATGACTTTAAACGATATTTAGCGGAATTATCACCATTTTTTACCAAATTTTTTTACGACCTTTTATATTCACCCAAATGTATTGTAAAGACGTGTTTTAGATGTAAAATAATGTGAACTTAACGTTAAAAATATAAAAAGTATGATTAGTTTAATAGAAATGACTTAAGACGATATTTAGCGGATTCATCACCTGTATTTCAAAATTTTTTTACGGCCTTTTATATTCACCCAAATGTATTGTAAAGACGTGTTTTAGATGTAAAATTATGTGAACTTAACGATAAAAATATAAAAAGTATGATTAGTTCAATACAAATGACTTTAAACGATATTTAGCGGAATTATCACCATTTTTTACCAAATTTTTTTTCTATTTTTTGTATTCACCCAAATGTATTGTAAATACGTGTTTTAGATGTAAAATAATGTGAACTTAACGATAAAAATATAAAAAGTATGATTAGTTCAATACAAATGACTTTAAACGATATTTAGCGGAATTATCACCATTATTTACCAAATTTTTTTTCTATTTTTTGTATTCACCCAAATGTATTGTAAACACGTGTTTTAGATGTAAAATAATGTGAACTTAACGTTAAAAATATAAAAAGTATGATTAGTTTAATAGAAATGACTTAAGACGATATTTAGCGGATTCATCACCTGTATTTCAAAATTTTTTTACGACCTTTTATATTCACCCAAATGTATTGTAAAGACGTGTTTTAGATGTAAAATAATGTGAACTTAACGATAAAAATATAAAAAGTATGATTAGTTCAATACAAATGACTTTAAACGATATTTAGCGGAATTATCACCATTTTTTACCAAATTTTTTCCCAAATTTTTTTTCTATTTTTTGTATTCACCCAAATGTATTGTAAATACGTGTTTTAGATGTAAAATAATGTGAACTTAACGATAAAAATATGAAAAGTATGATTAGTTCAATACAAATGACTTTAAACGATATTTAGCGGAATTATCACCATTTTTTACCAAATTTTTTTTCTATTTTTTGTATTCACCCAAATGTATTGTAAACACGTGTTTTAGATGTAAAATTATGTGAACTTAACGTTAAAAATATAAAAAGTATGATTAGTTTAATAGAAATGACTTAAGACGATATTTAGCGGATTCATCACCTGTATTTCAAAATTTTTTTACGACCTTTTATATTCACCCAAATGTATTGTAAAGACGTGTTTTAGATGTAAAATAATGTGAAATTAACGATAAAAATATAAAAAGTATGATTAATTCAATACAAATGACATTAAACGATATTTAGCGGAATTATCACCATTTTTTACCAAATTTTTTCCCAAATTTTTTTTCTATTTTTTGTATTCACCCAAATGTATTGTAAATACGTGTTTTAGATGTAAAATAATGTGAACTTAACGATAAAAATATAAAAAGTATGATTAGTTCAATACAAATGACTTTAAACGATATTTAGCGGAATTATCACCATTTTTTACCAAATTTTTTCCCAAATTTTTTTTCTATTTTTTGTATTCACCCAAATGTATTGTAAATACGTGTTTTAGATGTAAAATAATGTGAACTTAACGATAAAAATATAAAAAGTATGATTAGTTCAATACAAATGACTTTAAACGATATTTAGCGGAATTATCACCATTTTTTACCCAATTTTTTCCCAAATTTTTTTTCTATTTTTTGTATTCACCCAAATGTATTATATACACGTGTTTTAGATGTAAAATAATGTGAACTTAACGTTAAAAATATAAAAAGTATGATTAGTTTAATAGAAATGACTTAAGACGATATTTAGCGGATTCATCACCTGTATTTCAAAATTTTTTTACGACCTTTTATATTCACCCAAATGTATTGTAAAGACGTGTTTTAGATGCAAAATAATGTGAACTTAACGATAAAAATATAAAAAGTATGATTAGTTCAATACAAATGACTTTAAACGATATTTAGCGGAATTATCACCATTTTTTACCAAATTTTTTTTCTATTTTTTGTATTCACCCAAATGTATTGTAAACACGTGTTTTAGATGTAAAATAATGTGAACTTAACGTTAAAAATATAAAAAGTATGATTAGTTTAATAGAAATGACTTAAGACGATATTTAGCGGATTCATCACCTGTATTTCAAAATTTTTTTACGACCTTTTATATTCACCCAAATGTATTGTAAAGACGTGTTTTAGATGTAAAATAATGTGAACTTAACGATAAAAATATAAAAAGTATGATTAGTTCAATACAAATGACTTTAAACGATATTTAGCGGAATTATCACCATTTTTTACCAAATTTTTTCCCAAATTTTTTTTCTATTTTTTGTATTCACCCAAATGTATTGTAAATACGTGTTTTAGATGTAAAATAATGTGAACTTAACGATAAAAATATAAAAAGTATGATTAGTTCAATACAAATGACTTTAAACGATATTTAGCGGAATTATCACCATTTTTTACCAAATTTTTTCCCAAATTTTTTTTCTATTTTTTGTATTCACCCAAATGTATTGTAAATACGTGTTTTAGATGTAAAATAATGTGAACTTAACGATAAAAATATAAAAAGTATGATTAGTTCAATACAAATGACTTTAAACGATATTTAGCGGAATTATCACCATTTTTTACCAAATTTTTTTTCTATTTTTTGTATTCACCCAAATGTATTGTAAACACGTGTTTTAGATGTAAAATTATGTGAACTTAACGTTAAAAATATAAAAAGTATGATTAGTTTAATAGAAATGACTTAAGACGATATTTAGCGGATTCATCACCTGTATTTCAAAATTTTTTTACGACCTTTTATATTCACCCAAATGTATTGTAAAGACGTGTTTTAGATGTAAAATAATGTGAACTTAACGATAAAAATATAAAAAGTATGATTAGTTCAATACAAATGACATTAAACGATATTTAGCGGAATTATCACCATTTTTTACCAAATTTTTTCCCAAATTTTTTTTCTATTTTTTGTATTCACCCAAATGTATTGTAAATACGTGTTTTAGATGTAAAATAATGTGAACTTAACGATAAAAATATAAAAAGTATGATTAGTTCAATACAAATGACTTTAAACGATATTTAGCGGAATTATCACCATTTTTTACCAAATTTTTTCCCAAATTTTTTTTCTATTTTTTGTATTCACCCAAATGTATTGTAAATACGTGTTTTAGATGTAAAATAATGTGAACTTAACGATAAAAATATAAAAAGTATGATTAGTTCAATACAAATGACTTTAAACGATATTTAGCGGAATTATCACCATTTTTTACCAAATTTTTTTTCTATTTTTTGTATTCACCCAAATGTATTGTAAACACGTGTTTTAGATGTAAAATAATGTGAACTTAACGTTAAAAATATAAAAAGTATGATTAGTTTAATAGAAATGACTTAAGACGATATTTAGCGGATTCATCACCTGTATTTCAAAATTTTTTTACGACCTTTTATATTCACCCAAATGTATTGTAAAGACGTGTTTTAGATGTAAAATAATGTGAACTTAACGATAAAAATATAAAAAGTATGATTAGTTCAATACAAATGACTTTAAACGATATTTAGCGGAATTATCACCATTTTTTACCAAATTTTTTTTCTATTTTTTGTATTCACCCAAATGTATTGTAAACACGTGTTTTAGATGTAAAATAATGTGAACTTAACGTTAAAAATATAAAAAGTATGATTAGTTTAATAGAAATGACTTAAGACGATATTTAGCGGATTCATCACCTGTATTTCAATATTTTTTTACGACCTTTTATATTCACCCAAATGTATTGTAAAGACGTGTTTTAGATGTAAAATTATGTGAACTTAACGATAAAAATATAAAAAGTATGATTAGTTCAATACAAATGACTTTAAACGATATTTAGCGGAATTATCACCATTTTTTACCAAATTTTTTTTCTATTTTTTGTATTCACCCAAATGTATTGTAAACACGTGTTTTAGATGTAAAATAATGTGAACTTAACGTTAAAAATATAAAAAGTATGATTAGTTTAATAGAAATGACTTAAGACGATATTTAGCGGATTCATCACCTGTATTTCAAAATTTTTTTACGACCTATTATATTCACCCAAATGCATTGTAAACACGTGTTTTAGATGTAAAATAATGTGAACTTAACGTTAAAAATATAAAAAGTATGATTAGTTTAATAGAAATGACTTTATACGATATTTAGCGGAATTATCACCATTTTTTACCAAATTTTTTTTCTATTTTTTGTATTCACCCAAATGTATTGTAAATACGTGTTTTAGATGTAAAATAATGTGAACTTAACGATAAAAATATAAAAAGTATGATTAGTTCAATACAAATGACTTTAAACGATATTTAGCGGAATTATCACCATTTTTTACCCAATTTTTTCCCAAATTTTTTTTCTATTTTTTGTATTCACACAAATGTATTGTAAACACGTGTTTTAAATGTAAAATAATGTGAACTTAACGTTAAAAATATAAAAAGTATGATTAGTTTAATAGAAATGACTTAAGACGATATTTAGCGGATTCATCACCTGTATTTCAAAATTTTTTTACGACCTATTATATTCACCCAAATGTATTGTAAACACGTGTTTTAGATGTAAAATAATGTGAACTTAACGTTAAAAATATAAAAAGTATGATTAGTTTAATAGAAATGACTTTATACGATATTTAGCGGAATTATCACCATTTTTTACCAAATTTTTTCCCAAATTTTTTTTCTATTTTTTTTATTCACCCAAATGTATTGTAAATACGTGTTTTAGATGTAAAATAATGTGAACTTAACGTTAAAAATATAAAAAGTATGATTAGTTTAATAGAAATGACTTTATACGATATTTAGCGGAATTATCACCATTTTTTACCAAATTTTTTTTCTATTTTTTGTATTCACCCAAATGTATTGTAAATACGTGTTTTAGATGTAAAATTATGTGAACTTAACGATAAAAATATAAAAAGTATGATTAGTTCAATACAAATGACTTTAAACGATATTTAGCGGAATTATCACCATTTTTTACCAAATTTTTTTTCTATTTTTTGTATTCACCCAAATGTATTGTAAACACGTGTTTTAGATGTAAAATAATGTGAACTTAACGTTAAAAATATAAAAAGTATGATTAGTTTAATAGAAATGACTTAAGACGATATTTAGCGGATTCATCACCTGTATTTCAAAATTTTTTTACGACCTTTTATATTCACCCAAATGTATTGTAAAGACGTGTTTTAGATGTAAAATAATGTGAACTTAACGATAAAAATATAAAAAGTATGATTAGTTCAATACAAATGACTTTAAACGATATTTAGCGGAATTATCACCATTTTTTACCAAATTTTTTCCCAAATTTTTTTTCTATTTTTTGTATTCACCCAAATGTATTGTAAATACGTGTTTTAGATGTAAAATAATGTGAACTTAACGATAAAAATATAAAAAGTATGATTAGTTCAATACAAATGACTTTAAACGATATTTAGCGGAATTATCACCATTTTTTACCAAATTTTTTCCCAAATTTTTTTTCTATTTTTTTTATTCACCCAAATGTATTGTAAATACGTGTTTTAGATGTAAAATAATGTGAACTTAACGATAAAAATATAAAAAGTATGATTAGTTCAATACAAATGACTTTAAACGATATTTAGCGGAATTATCACCATTTTTTACCAAATTTTTTTTCTATTTTTTGTATTCACCCAAATGTATTGTAAACACGTGTTTTAGATGTAAAATTATGTGAACTTAACGTTAAAAATATAAAAAGTATGATTAGTTTAATAGAAATGACTTAAGACGATATTTAGCGGATTCATCACCTGTATTTCAAAATTTTTTTACGACCTTTTATATTCACCCAAATGTATTGTAAAGACGTGTTTTAGATGTAAAATAATGTGAACTTAACGATAAAAATATAAAAAGTATGATTAGTTCAATACAAATGACATTAAACGATATTTAGCGGAATTATCACCATTTTTTACCAAATTTTTTCCCAAATTTTTTTTCTATTTTTTGTATTCACCCAAATGTATTGTAAATACGTGTTTTAGATGTAAAATAATGTGAACTTAACGATAAAAATATAAAAAGTATGATTAGTTCAATACAAATGACTTTAAACGATATTTAGCGGAATTATCACCATTTTTTACCAAATTTTTTCCCAAATTTTTTTTCTATTTTTTGTATTCACCCAAATGTATTGTAAATACGTGTTTTAGATGTAAAATAATGTGAACTTAACGATAAAAATATAAAAAGTATGATTAGTTCAATACAAATGACTTTAAACGATATTTAGCGGAATTATCACCATTTTTTACCAAATTTTTTTTCTATTTTTTGTATTCACCCAAATGTATTGTAAACACGTGTTTTAGATGTAAAATTATGTGAACTTAACGTTAAAAATATAAAAAGTATGATTAGTTTAATAGAAATGACTTAAGACGATATTTAGCGGATTCATCACCTGTATTTCAAAATTTTTTTACGACCTTTTATATTCACCCAAATGTATTGTAAAGACGTGTTTTAGATGTAAAATAATGTGAACTTAACGATAAAAATATAAAAAGTATGATTAGTTCAATACAAATGACATTAAACGATATTTAGCGGAATTATCACCATTTTTTACCAAATTTTTTCCCAAATTTTTTTTCTATTTTTTGTATTCACCCAAATGTATTGTAAAGACGTGTTTTAGATGTAAAATAATGTGAACTTAACGATAAAAATATAAAAAGTATGATTAGTTCAATACAAATGACTTTAAACGATATTTAGCGGAATTATCACCATTTTTTACCAAATTTTTTCCCAAATTTTTTTTCTATTTTTTGTATTCACCCAAATGTATTGTAAATACGTGTTTTAGATGTAAAATAATGTGAACTTAACGATAAAAATATAAAAAGTATGATTAGTTCAATACAAATGACTTTAAACGATATTTAGCGGAATTATCACCATTTTTTACCAAATTTTTTCCCAAATTTTTTTTCTATTTTTTGTATTCACCCAAATGTATTGTAAATACGTGTTTTAGATGTAAAATAATGTGAACTTAACGATAAAAATATAAAAAGTATGATTAGTTCAATACAAATGACTTTAAACGATATTTAGCGGAATTATCACCATTTTTTACCAAATTTTTTTTCTATTTTTTGTATTCACCCAAATGTATTGTAAACACGTGATTTAGATGTAAAATAATGTGAACTTAACGTTAAAAATATAAAAAGTATGATTAGTTTAATAGAAATGACTTAAGACGATATTTAGCGGATTCATCACCTGTATTTCAAAATTTTTTTACGACCTTTTATATTCACCCAAATGTATTGTAAAGACGTGTTTTAGATGTAAAATAATGTGAACTTAACGATAAAAATATAAAAAGTATGATTAGTTCAATACAAATGACTTTAAACGATATTTAGCGGAATTATCACCATTTTTTACCAAATTTTTTTTCTATTTTTTGTATTCACCCAAATGTATTGTAAACACGTGTTTTAGATGTAAAATAATGTGAACTGAACGTTAAAAATATAAAAAGTATGATTAGTTTAATAGAAATGACTTAAGACGATATTTAGCGGATTCATCACCTGTATTTCAATATTTTTTTACGACCTTTTATATTCACCCAAATGTATTGTAAAGACGTGTTTTAGATGTAAAATTATGTGAACTTAACGATAAAAATATAAAAAGTATGATTAGTTCAATACAAATGACTTTAAACGATATTTAGCGGAATTATCACCATTTTTTACCCAATTTTTTCCCAAATTTTTTTTCTATTTTTTGTATTCACACAAATGTATTGTAAACACGTGTTTTAAATGTAAAATAATGTGAACTTAACGTTAAAAATATAAAAAGTATGATTAGTTTAATAGAAATGACTTAAGACGATATTTAGCGGATTCATCACCTGTATTTCAAAATTTTTTTACGACCTATTATATTCACCCAAATGTATTGTAAACACGTGTTTTAGATGTAAAATAATGTGAACTTAACGTTAAAAATATAAAAAGTATGATTAGTTTAATAGAAATGACTTTATACGATATTTAGCGGAATTATCACCATTTTTTACCAAATTTTTTCCCAAATTTTTTTTCTATTTTTTGTATTCACCCAAATGTATTGTAAATACGTGTTTTAGATGTAAAATAATGTGAACTTAACGATAAAAATATAAAAAGTATGATTAGTTCAATACAAATGACTTTAAACGATATTTAGCGGAATTATCACCATTTTTTACCAAATTTTTTTTCTATTTTTTGTATTCACCCAAATGTATTGTAAACACGTGTTTTAGATGTAAAATAATGTGAACTTAACGTTAAAAATATAAAAAGTATGATTAGTTTAATAGAAATGACTTTATACGATATTTAGCGGAATTATCACCATTTTTTACCAAATTTTTTCCCAAATTTTTTTTCTATTTTTTGTATTCACCCAAATGTATTGTAAATACGTGTTTTAGATGTAAAATAATGTGAACTTAACGATAAAAATATAAAAAGTATGATTAGTTCAATACAAATGACTTTAAACGATATTTAGCGGAATTATCACCATTTTTTACCAAATTTTTTCCCAAATTTTTTTTCTATTTTTTGTATTCACCCAAATGTATTGTAAATACGTGTTTTAGATGTAAAATAATGTGAACTTAACGATAAAAATATAAAAAGTATGATTAGTTCAATACAAATGACTTTAAACGATATTTAGCGGAATTATCACCATTTTTTACCAAATTTTTTCCCAAATTTTTTTTCTATTTTTTGTATTCACCCAAATGTATTGTAAATACGTGTTTTAGATGTAAAATAATGTGAACTTAACGATAAAAATATAAAAAGTATGATTAGTTCAATACAAATGACTTTAAACGATATTTAGCGGAATTATCACCATTTTTTACCAAATTTTTTTTCTATTTTTTGTATTCACCCAAATGTATTGTAAACACGTGATTTAGATGTAAAATAATGTGAACTTAACGTTAAAAATATAAAAAGTATGATTAGTTTAATAGAAATGACTTAAGACGATATTTAGCGGATTCATCACCTGTATTTCAAAATTTTTTTACGACCTTTTATATTCACCCAAATGTATTGTAAAGACGTGTTTTAGATGTAAAATAATGTGAACTTAACGATAAAAATATAAAAAGTATGATTAGTTCAATACAAATGACTTTAAACGATATTTAGCGGAATTATCACCATTTTTTACCAAATTTTTTTTCTATTTTTTGTATTCACCCAAATGTATTGTAAACACGTGTTTTAGATGTAAAATAATGTGAACTGAACGTTAAAAATATAAAAAGTATGATTAGTTTAATAGAAATGACTTAAGACGATATTTAGCGGATTCATCACCTGTATTTCAATATTTTTTTACGACCTTTTATATTCACCCAAATGTATTGTAAAGACGTGTTTTAGATGTAAAATTATGTGAACTTAACGATAAAAATATAAAAAGTATGATTAGTTCAATACAAATGACTTTAAACGATATTTAGCGGAATTATCACCATTTTTTACCCAATTTTTTCCCAAATTTTTTTTCTACTTTTTGTATTCACACAAATGTATTGTAAACACGTGTTTTAAATGTAAAATAATGTGAACTTAACGTTAAAAATATAAAAAGTATGATTAGTTTAATAGAAATGACTTAAGACGATATTTAGCGGATTCATCACCTGTATTTCAAAATTTTTTTACGACCTATTATATTCACCCAAATGTATTGTAAACACGTGTTTTAGATGTAAAATAATGTGAACTTAACGTTAAAAATATAAAAAGTATGATTAGTTTAATAGAAATGACTTTATACGATATTTAGCGGAATTATCACCATTTTTTACCAAATTTTTTCCCAAATTTTTTTTCTATTTTTTGTATTCACCCAAATGTATTGTAAATACGTGTTTTAGATGTAAAATAATGTGAACTTAACGATAAAAATATAAAAAGTATGATTAGTTCAATACAAATGACTTTAAACGATATTTAGCGGAATTATCACCATTTTTTACCAAATTTTTTTTCTATTTTTTGTATTCACCCAAATGTATTGTAAACACGTGTTTTAGATGTAAAATAATGTGAACTTAACGTTAAAAATATAAAAAGTATGATTAGTTTAATAGAAATGACTTAAGACGATATTTAGCGGATTCATCACCTGTATTTCAAAATTTTTTTACGACCTTTTATATTCACCCAAATGTATTGTAAAGACGTGTTTTAGATGTAAAATAATGTGAACTTAACGATAAAAATATAAAAAGTATGATTAGTTCAATACAAATGACATTAAACGATATTTAGCGGAATTATCACCATTTTTTACCAAATTTTTTCCCAAATTTTTTTTCTATTTTTTGTATTCACCCAAATGTATTGTAAATACGTGTTTTAGATGTAAAATAATGTGAACTTAACGATAAAAATATAAAAAGTATGATTAGTTCAATACAAATGACTTTAAACGATATTTAGCGGAATTATCACCATTTTTTACCAAATTTTTTCCCAAATTTTTTTTCTATTTTTTGTATTCACCCAAATGTATTGTAAATACGTGTTTTAGATGTAAAATAATGTGAACTTAACGATAAAAATATAAAAAGTATGATTAGTTCAATACAAATGACTTTAAACGATATTTAGCGGAATTATCACCATTTTTTACCAAATTTTTTTTCTATTTTTTGTATTCACCCAAATGTATTGTAAACACGTGTTTTAGATGTAAAATAATGTGAACTTAACGTTAAAAATATAAAAAGTATGATTAGTTTAATAGAAATGACTTAAGACGATATTTAGCGGATTCATCACCTGTATTTCAAAATTTTTTTACGACCTTTTATATTCACCCAAATGTATTGTAAAGACGTGTTTTAGATGTAAAATAATGTGAACTTAACGATAAAAATATAAAAAGTATGATTAGTTCAATACAAATGTCTTTAAACGAAATTTAGCGGAATTATCACCATTTTTTACCAAATTTTTTTTCTATTTTTTGTATTCACCCAAATGTATTGTAAACACGTGTTTTAGATGTAAAATAATGTGAACTTAACGTTAAAAATATAAAAAGTATGATTAGTTTAATAGAAATGACTTAAGACGATATTTAGCGGATTCATCACCTGTATTTCAATATTTTTTTACGACCTTTTATATTCACCCAAATGTATTGTAAAGACGTGTTTTAGATGTAAAATTATGTGAACTTAACGATAAAAATATAAAAAGTATGATTAGTTCAATACAAATGACTTTAAACGATATTTAGCGGAATTATCACCATTTTTTACCCCATTTTTTACCAAATTTTTTTTCTATTTTTTGTATTCACCCAAATGTATTGTAAACACGTGTTTTAGATGTAAAATAATGTGAACTTAACGTTAAAAATATAAAAAGTATGATTAGTTTAATAGAAATGACTTAAGACGATATTTAGCGGATTCATCACCTGTATTTCAAAATTTTTTTACGACCTTTTATATTCACCCAAATGTATTGTAAAGACGTGTTTTAGATGTAAAATAATGTGAACTTAACGATAAAAATATAAAAAGTATGATTAGTTCAATACAAATGTCTTTAAACGATATTTAGCGGAATTATCACCATTTTTTACCAAATTTTTTTTCTATTTTTTGTATTCACCCAAATGTATTGTAAACACGTGTTTTAGATGTAAAATAATGTGAACTTAACGTTAAAAATATAAAAAGTATGATTAGTTTAATAGAAATGACTTAAGACGATATTTAGCGGATTCATCACCTGTATTTCAATATTTTTTTACGACCTTTTATATTCACCCAAATGTATTGTAAAGACGTGTTTTAGATGTAAAATTATGTGAACTTAACGATAAAAATATAAAAAGTATGATTAGTTCAATACAAATGACTTTAAACGATATTTAGCGGAATTATCACCATTTTTTACCCAATTTTTTCCCAAATTTTTTTTCTATTTTTTGTATTCACACAAATGTATTGTAAACACGTGTTTTAAATGTAAAATAATGTGAACTTAACGTTAAAAATATAAAAAGTATGATTAGTTTAATAGAAATGACTTAAGACGATATTTAGCGGATTCATCACCTGTATTTCAAAATTTTTTTACGACCTATTATATTCACCCAAATGTATTGTAAACACGTGTTTTAGATGTAAAATAATGTGAACTTAACGTTAAAAATATAAAAAGTATGATTAGTTTAATAGAAATGACTTTATACGATATTTAGCGGAATTATCACCATTTTTTACCAAATTTTTTCCCAAATTTTTTTTCTATTTTTTGTATTCACCCAAATGTATTGTAAATACGTGTTTTAGATGTAAAATAATGTGAACTTAACGATAAAAATATAAAAAGTATGATTAGTTCAATACAAATGACTTTAAACGATATTTAGCGGAATTATCACCATTTTTTACCAAATTTTTTTTCTATTTTTTGTATTCACCCAAATGTATTGTAAACACGTGTTTTAGATGTAAAATAATGTGAACTTAACGTTAAAAATATAAAAAGTATGATTAGTTTAATAGAAATGACTTAAGACGATATTTAGCGGATTCATCACCTGTATTTCAAAATTTTTTTACGACCTTTTATATTCACCCAAATGTATTGTAAATACGTGTTTTAGATGTAAAATTATGTGAACTTAACGATAAAAATATAAAAAGTATGATTAGTTCAATACAAATGACTTTAAACGATATTTAGCGGAATTATCACCATTTTTTACCAAATTTTTTCCCAAATTTTTTTTCTATTTTTTGTATTCACCCAAATGTATTGTAAATACGTGTTTTAGATGTAAAATAATGTGAACTTAACGATAAAAATATAAAAAGTATGATTAGTTCAATACAAATGACTTTAAACGATATTTAGCGGAATTATCACCATTTTTTACCCAATTTTTTCCCAAATTTTTTTTCTATTTTTTGTATTCACACAAATGTATTGTAAACACGTGTTTTAAATGTAAAATAATGTGAACTTAACGTTAAAAATATAAAAAGTATGATTAGTTTAATAGAAATGACTTAAGACGATATTTAGCGGATTCATCACCTGTATTTCAAAATTTTTTTACGACCTATTATATTCACCCAAATGTATTGTAAACACGTGTTTTAGATGTAAAATAATGTGAACTTAACGTTAAAAATATAAAAAGTATGATTAGTTTAATAGAAATGACTTTATACGATATTTAGCGGAATTATCACCATTTTTTACCAAATTTTTTCCCAAATTTTTTTTCTATTTTTTGTATTCACCCAAATGTATTGTAAATACGTGTTTTAGATGTAAAATAATGTGAACTTAACGATAAAAATATAAAAAGTATGATTAGTTCAATACAAATGACTTTAAACGATATTTAGCGGAATTATCACCATTTTTTACCAAATTTTTTTTCTATTTTTTGTATTCACCCAAATGTATTGTAAACACGTGTTTTAGATGTAAAATAATGTGAACTTAACGTTAAAAATATAAAAAGTATGATTAGTTTAATAGAAATGACTTAAGACGATATTTAGCGGATTCATCACCTGTATTTCAAAATTTTTTTACGACCTTTTATATTCACCCAAATGTATTGTAAAGACGTGTTTTAGATGTAAAATAATGTGAACTTAACGATAAAAATATAAAAAGTATGATTAGTTCAATACAAATGTCTTTAAACGAAATTTAGCGGAATTATCACCATTTTTTACCAAATTTTTTTTCTATTTTTTGTATTCACCCAAATGTATTGTAAACACGTGTTTTAGATGTAAAATAATGTGAACTTAACGTTAAAAATATAAAAAGTATGATTAGTTTAATAGAAATGACTTAAGACGATATTTAGCGGATTCATCACCTGTATTTCAATATTTTTTTACGACCTTTTATATTCACCCAAATGTATTGTAAAGACGTGTTTTAGATGTAAAATTATGTGAACTTAACGATAAAAATATAAAAAGTATGATTAGTTCAATACAAATGACTTTAAACGATATTTAGCGGAATTATCACCATTTTTTACCCCATTTTTTACCAAATTTTTTTTCTATTTTTTGTATTCACCCAAATGTATTGTAAACACGTGTTTTAGATGTAAAATAATGTGAACTTAACGTTAAAAATATAAAAAGTATGATTAGTTTAATAGAAATGACTTAAGACGATATTTAGCGGATTCATCACCTGTATTTCAAAATTTTTTTACGACCTTTTATATTCACCCAAATGTATTGTAAAGACGTGTTTTAGATGTAAAATAATGTGAACTTAACGATAAAAATATAAAAAGTATGATTAGTTCAATACAAATGTCTTTAAACGATATTTAGCGGAATTATCACCATTTTTTACCAAATTTTTTTTCTATTTTTTGTATTCACCCAAATGTATTGTAAACACGTGTTTTAGATGTAAAATAATGTGAACTTAACGTTAAAAATATAAAAAGTATGATTAGTTTAATAGAAATGACTTAAGACGATATTTAGCGGATTCATCACCTGTATTTCAATATTTTTTTACGACCTTTTATATTCACCCAAATGTATTGTAAAGACGTGTTTTAGATGTAAAATTATGTGAACTTAACGATAAAAATATAAAAAGTATGATTAGTTCAATACAAATGACTTTAAACGATATTTAGCGGAATTATCACCATTTTTTACCCAATTTTTTCCCAAATTTTTTTTCTATTTTTTGTATTCACACAAATGTATTGTAAACACGTGTTTTAAATGTAAAATAATGTGAACTTAACGTTAAAAATATAAAAAGTATGATTAGTTTAATAGAAATGACTTAAGACGATATTTAGCGGATTCATCACCTGTATTTCAAAATTTTTTTACGACCTATTATATTCACCCAAATGTATTGTAAACACGTGTTTTAGATGTAAAATAATGTGAACTTAACGTTAAAAATATAAAAAGTATGATTAGTTTAATAGAAATGACTTTATACGATATTTAGCGGAATTATCACCATTTTTTACCAAATTTTTTCCCAAATTTTTTTTCTATTTTTTGTATTCACCCAAATGTATTGTAAATACGTGTTTTAGATGTAAAATAATGTGAACTTAACGATAAAAATATAAAAAGTATGATTAGTTCAATACAAATGACTTTAAACGATATTTAGCGGAATTATCACCATTTTTTACCAAATTTTTTTTCTATTTTTTGTATTCACCCAAATGTATTGTAAACACGTGTTTTAGATGTAAAATAATGTGAACTTAACGTTAAAAATATAAAAAGTATGATTAGTTTAATAGAAATGACTTAAGACGATATTTAGCGGATTCATCACCTGTATTTCAAAATTTTTTTACGACCTTTTATATTCACCCAAATGTATTGTAAATACGTGTTTTAGATGTAAAATTATGTGAACTTAACGATAAAAATATAAAAAGTATGATTAGTTCAATACAAATGACTTTAAACGATATTTAGCGGAATTATCACCATTTTTTACCAAATTTTTTCCCAAATTTTTTTTCTATTTTTTGTATTCACCCAAATGTATTGTAAATACGTGTTTTAGATGTAAAATAATGTGAACTTAACGATAAAAATATAAAAAGTATGATTAGTTCAATACAAATGACTTTAAACGATATTTAGCGGAATTATCACCATTTTTTACCCAATTTTTTCCCAAATTTTTTTTCTATTTTTTGTATTCACACAAATGTATTGTAAACACGTGTTTTAAATGTAAAATAATGTGAACTTAACGTTAAAAATATAAAAAGTATGATTAGTTTAATAGAAATGACTTAAGACGATATTTAGCGGATTCATCACCTGTATTTCAAAATTTTTTTACGACCTATTATATTCACCCAAATGTATTGTAAACACGTGTTTTAGATGTAAAATAATGTGAACTTAACGTTAAAAATATAAAAAGTATGATTAGTTTAATAGAAATGACTTTATACGATATTTAGCGGAATTATCACCATTTTTTACCAAATTTTTTCCCAAATTTTTTTTCTATTTTTTGTATTCACCCAAATGTATTGTAAATACGTGTTTTAGATGTAAAATAATGTGAACTTAACGATAAAAATATAAAAAGTATGATTAGTTCAATACAAATGACTTTAAACGATATTTAGCGGAATTATCACCATTTTTTACCAAATTTTTTTTCTATTTTTTGTATTCACCCAAATGTATTGTAAACACGTGTTTTAGATGTAAAATAATGTGAACTTAACGTTAAAAATATAAAAAGTATGATTAGTTTAATAGAAATGACTTAAGACGATATTTAGCGGATTCATCACCTGTATTTCAAAATTTTTTTACGACCTTTTATATTCACCCAAATGTATTGTAAATACGTGTTTTAGATGTAAAATTATGTGAACTTAACGATAAAAATATAAAAAGTATGATTAGTTCAATACAAATGACTTTAAACGATATTTAGCGGAATTATCACCATTTTTTACCAAATTTTTTCCCAAATTTTTTTTCTATTTTTTGTATTCACCCAAATGTATTGTAAATACGTGTTTTAGATGTAAAATAATGTGAACTTAACGATAAAAATATAAAAAGTATGATTAGTTCAATACAAATGACTTTAAACGATATTTAGCGGAATTATCACCATTTTTTACCCAATTTTTTCCCAAATTTTTTTTCTATTTTTTGTATTCACACAAATGTATTGTAAACACGTGTTTTAAATGTAAAATAATGTGAACTTAACGTTAAAAATATAAAAAGTATGATTAGTTTAATAGAAATGACTTAAGACGATATTTAGCGGATTCATCACCTGTATTTCAAAATTTTTTTACGACCTATTATATTCACCCAAATGTATTGTAAACACGTGTTTTAGATGTAAAATAATGTGAACTTAACGTTAAAAATATAAAAAGTATGATTAGTTTAATAGAAATGACTTTATACGATATTTAGCGGAATTATCACCATTTTTTACCAAATTTTTTCCCAAATTTTTTTTCTATTTTTTGTATTCACCCAAATGTATTGTAAATACGTGTTTTAGATGTAAAATAATGTGAACTTAACGATAAAAATATAAAAAGTATGATTAGTTCAATACAAATGACTTTAAACGATATTTAGCGGAATTATCACCATTTTTTACCAAATTTTTTCCCAAATTTTTTTTCTATTTTTTGTATTCACCCAAATGTATTGTAAATACGTGTTTTAGATGTAAAATAATGTGAACTTAACGATAAAAATATAAAAAGTATGATTAGTTCAATACAAATGACTTTAAACGATATTTAGCGGAATTATCACCATTTTTTACCAAATTTTTTCCCAAATTTTTTTTCTATTTTTTGTATTCACCCAAATGTATTGTAAATACGTGTTTTAGATGTAAAATAATGTGAACTTAACGATAAAAATATAAAAAGTATGATTAGTTCAATACAAATGACATTAAACGATATTTAGCGGAATTATCACCATTTTTTACCAAATTTTTTCCCAAATTTTTTTTCTATTTTTTGTATTCACCCAAATGTATTGTAAATACGTGTTTTAGATGTAAAATAATGTGAACTTAACGATAAAAATATAAAAAGTATGATTAGTTCAATACAAATGACTTTAAACGATATTTAGCGGAATTATCACCATTTTTTACCAAATTTTTTCCCAAATTTTTTTTCTATTTTTTGTATTCACCCAAATGTATTGTAAATACGTGTTTTAGATGTAAAATAATGTGAACTTAACGATAAAAATATAAAAAGTATGATTAGTTCAATACAAATGACTTTAAACGATATTTAGCGGAATTATCACCATTTTTTACCAAATTTTTTTTCTATTTTTTGTATTCACCCAAATGTATTGTAAACACGTGTTTTAGATGTAAAATAATGTGAACTTAACGTTAAAAATATAAAAAGTATGATTAGTTTAATAGAAATGACTTAAGACGATATTTAGCGGATTCATCACCTGTATTTCAAAATTTTTTTACGACCTTTTATATTCACCCAAATGTATTGTAAATACGTGTTTTAGATGTAAAATTATGTGAACTTAACGATAAAAATATAAAAAGTATGATTAGTTCAATACAAATGACTTTAAACGATATTTAGCGGAATTATCACCATTTTTTACCAAATTTTTTCCCAAATTTTTTTTCTATTTTTTGTATTCACCCAAATGTATTGTAAATACGTGTTTTAGATGTAAAATAATGTGAACTTAACGATAAAAATATAAAAAGTATGATTAGTTCAATACAAATGACTTTAAACGATATTTAGCGGAATTATCACCATTTTTTACCCAATTTTTTCCCAAATTTTTTTTCTATTTTTTGTATTCACACAAATGTATTGTAAACACGTGTTTTAAATGTAAAATAATGTGAACTTAACGTTAAAAATATAAAAAGTATGATTAGTTTAATAGAAATGACTTAAGACGATATTTAGCGGATTCATCACCTGTATTTCAAAATTTTTTTACGACCTATTATATTCACCCAAATGTATTGTAAACACGTGTTTTAGATGTAAAATAATGTGAACTTAACGTTAAAAATATAAAAAGTATGATTAGTTTAATAGAAATGACTTTATACGATATTTAGCGGAATTATCACCATTTTTTACCAAATTTTTTCCCAAATTTTTTTTCTATTTTTTGTATTCACCCAAATGTATTGTAAATACGTGTTTTAGATGTAAAATAATGTGAACTTAACGATAAAAATATAAAAAGTATGATTAGTTCAATACAAATGACTTTAAACGATATTTAGCGGAATTATCACCATTTTTTACCAAATTTTTTCCCAAATTTTTTTTCTATTTTTTGTATTCACCCAAATGTATTGTAAATACGTGTTTTAGATGTAAAATAATGTGAACTTAACGATAAAAATATAAAAAGTATGATTAGTTCAATACAAATGACTTTAAACGATATTTAGCGGAATTATCACCATTTTTTACCAAATTTTTTCCCAAATTTTTTTTCTATTTTTTGTATTCACCCAAATGTATTGTAAATACGTGTTTTAGATGTAAAATAATGTGAACTTAACGATAAAAATATAAAAAGTATGATTAGTTCAATACAAATGACATTAAACGATATTTAGCGGAATTATCACCATTTTTTACCAAATTTTTTCCCAAATTTTTTTTCTATTTTTTGTATTCACCCAAATGTATTGTAAATACGTGTTTTAGATGTAAAATAATGTGAACTTAACGATAAAAATATAAAAAGTATGATTAGTTCAATACAAATGACTTTAAACGATATTTAGCGGAATTATCACCATTTTTTACCAAATTTTTTCCCAAATTTTTTTTCTATTTTTTGTATTCACCCAAATGTATTGTAAATACGTGTTTTAGATGTAAAATAATGTGAACTTAACGATAAAAATATAAAAAGTATGATTAGTTCAATACAAATGACTTTAAACGATATTTAGCGGAATTATCACCATTTTTTACCAAATTTTTTTTCTATTTTTTGTATTCACCCAAATGTATTGTAAACACGTGTTTTAGATGTAAAATAATGTGAACTTAACGTTAAAAATATAAAAAGTATGATTAGTTTAATAGAAATGACTTAAGACGATATTTAGCGGATTCATCACCTGTATTTCAAAATTTTTTTACGACCTTTTATATTCACCCAAATGTATTGTAAATACGTGTTTTAGATGTAAAATTATGTGAACTTAACGATAAAAATATAAAAAGTATGATTAGTTCAATACAAATGACTTTAAACGATATTTAGCGGAATTATCACCATTTTTTACCAAATTTTTTCCCAAATTTTTTTTCTATTTTTTGTATTCACCCAAATGTATTGTAAATACGTGTTTTAGATGTAAAATAATGTGAACTTAACGATAAAAATATAAAAAGTATGATTAGTTCAATACAAATGACTTTAAACGATATTTAGCGGAATTATCACCATTTTTTACCCAATTTTTTCCCAAATTTTTTTTCTATTTTTTGTATTCACACAAATGTATTGTAAACACGTGTTTTAAATGTAAAATAATGTGAACTTAACGTTAAAAATATAAAAAGTATGATTAGTTTAATAGAAATGACTTAAGACGATATTTAGCGGATTCATCACCTGTATTTCAAAATTTTTTTACGACCTATTATATTCACCCAAATGTATTGTAAACACGTGTTTTAGATGTAAAATAATGTGAACTTAACGTTAAAAATATAAAAAGTATGATTAGTTTAATAGAAATGACTTTATACGATATTTAGCGGAATTATCACCATTTTTTACCAAATTTTTTCCCAAATTTTTTTTCTATTTTTTGTATTCACCCAAATGTATTGTAAATACGTGTTTTAGATGTAAAATAATGTGAACTTAACGATAAAAATATAAAAAGTATGATTAGTTCAATACAAATGACTTTAAACGATATTTAGCGGAATTATCACCATTTTTTACCAAATTTTTTTTCTATTTTTTGTATTCACCCAAATGTATTGTAAACACGTGTTTTAGATGTAAAATAATGTGAACTTAACGTTAAAAATATAAAAAGTATGATTAGTTTAATAGAAATGACTTTATACGATATTTAGCGGAATTATCACCATTTTTTACCAAATTTTTTCCCAAATTTTTTTTCTATTTTTTGTATTCACCCAAATGTATTGTAAATACGTGTTTTAGATGTAAAATAATGTGAACTTAACGATAAAAATATAAAAAGTATGATTAGTTCAATACAAATGACTTTAAACGATATTTAGCGGAATTATCACCATTTTTTACCAAATTTTTTCCCAAATTTTTTTTCTATTTTTTGTATTCACCCAAATGTATTGTAAATACGTGTTTTAGATGTAAAATAATGTGAACTTAACGATAAAAATATAAAAAGTATGATTAGTTCAATACAAATGACTTTAAACGATATTTAGCGGAATTATCACCATTTTTTACCAAATTTTTTCCCAAATTTTTTTTCTATTTTTTGTATTCACCCAAATGTATTGTAAATACGTGTTTTAGATGTAAAATAATGTGAACTTAACGATAAAAATATAAAAAGTATGATTAGTTCAATACAAATGACTTTAAACGATATTTAGCGGAATTATCACCATTTTTTACCAAATTTTTTTTCTATTTTTTGTATTCACCCAAATGTATTGTAAACACGTGATTTAGATGTAAAATAATGTGAACTTAACGTTAAAAATATAAAAAGTATGATTAGTTTAATAGAAATGACTTAAGACGATATTTAGCGGATTCATCACCTGTATTTCAAAATTTTTTTACGACCTTTTATATTCACCCAAATGTATTGTAAAGACGTGTTTTAGATGTAAAATAATGTGAACTTAACGATAAAAATATAAAAAGTATGATTAGTTCAATACAAATGACTTTAAACGATATTTAGCGGAATTATCACCATTTTTTACCAAATTTTTTTTCTATTTTTTGTATTCACCCAAATGTATTGTAAACACGTGTTTTAGATGTAAAATAATGTGAACTGAACGTTAAAAATATAAAAAGTATGATTAGTTTAATAGAAATGACTTAAGACGATATTTAGCGGATTCATCACCTGTATTTCAATATTTTTTTACGACCTTTTATATTCACCCAAATGTATTGTAAAGACGTGTTTTAGATGTAAAATTATGTGAACTTAACGATAAAAATATAAAAAGTATGATTAGTTCAATACAAATGACTTTAAACGATATTTAGCGGAATTATCACCATTTTTTACCCAATTTTTTCCCAAATTTTTTTTCTACTTTTTGTATTCACACAAATGTATTGTAAACACGTGTTTTAAATGTAAAATAATGTGAACTTAACGTTAAAAATATAAAAAGTATGATTAGTTTAATAGAAATGACTTAAGACGATATTTAGCGGATTCATCACCTGTATTTCAAAATTTTTTTACGACCTATTATATTCACCCAAATGTATTGTAAACACGTGTTTTAGATGTAAAATAATGTGAACTTAACGTTAAAAATATAAAAAGTATGATTAGTTTAATAGAAATGACTTTATACGATATTTAGCGGAATTATCACCATTTTTTACCAAATTTTTTCCCAAATTTTTTTTCTATTTTTTGTATTCACCCAAATGTATTGTAAATACGTGTTTTAGATGTAAAATAATGTGAACTTAACGATAAAAATATAAAAAGTATGATTAGTTCAATACAAATGACTTTAAACGATATTTAGCGGAATTATCACCATTTTTTACCAAATTTTTTTTCTATTTTTTGTATTCACCCAAATGTATTGTAAACACGTGTTTTAGATGTAAAATAATGTGAACTTAACGTTAAAAATATAAAAAGTATGATTAGTTTAATAGAAATGACTTAAGACGATATTTAGCGGATTCATCACCTGTATTTCAAAATTTTTTTACGACCTTTTATATTCACCCAAATGTATTGTAAAGACGTGTTTTAGATGTAAAATAATGTGAACTTAACGATAAAAATATAAAAAGTATGATTAGTTCAATACAAATGACATTAAACGATATTTAGCGGAATTATCACCATTTTTTACCAAATTTTTTCCCAAATTTTTTTTCTATTTTTTGTATTCACCCAAATGTATTGTAAATACGTGTTTTAGATGTAAAATAATGTGAACTTAACGATAAAAATATAAAAAGTATGATTAGTTCAATACAAATGACTTTAAACGATATTTAGCGGAATTATCACCATTTTTTACCAAATTTTTTCCCAAATTTTTTTTCTATTTTTTGTATTCACCCAAATGTATTGTAAATACGTGTTTTAGATGTAAAATAATGTGAACTTAACGATAAAAATATAAAAAGTATGATTAGTTCAATACAAATGACTTTAAACGATATTTAGCGGAATTATCACCATTTTTTACCAAATTTTTTTTCTATTTTTTGTATTCACCCAAATGTATTGTAAACACGTGTTTTAGATGTAAAATAATGTGAACTTAACGTTAAAAATATAAAAAGTATGATTAGTTTAATAGAAATGACTTAAGACGATATTTAGCGGATTCATCACCTGTATTTCAAAATTTTTTTACGACCTTTTATATTCACCCAAATGTATTGTAAAGACGTGTTTTAGATGTAAAATAATGTGAACTTAACGATAAAAATATAAAAAGTATGATTAGTTCAATACAAATGTCTTTAAACGAAATTTAGCGGAATTATCACCATTTTTTACCAAATTTTTTTTCTATTTTTTGTATTCACCCAAATGTATTGTAAACACGTGTTTTAGATGTAAAATAATGTGAACTTAACGTTAAAAATATAAAAAGTATGATTAGTTTAATAGAAATGACTTAAGACGATATTTAGCGGATTCATCACCTGTATTTCAATATTTTTTTACGACCTTTTATATTCACCCAAATGTATTGTAAAGACGTGTTTTAGATGTAAAATTATGTGAACTTAACGATAAAAATATAAAAAGTATGATTAGTTCAATACAAATGACTTTAAACGATATTTAGCGGAATTATCACCATTTTTTACCCCATTTTTTACCAAATTTTTTTTCTATTTTTTGTATTCACCCAAATGTATTGTAAACACGTGTTTTAGATGTAAAATAATGTGAACTTAACGTTAAAAATATAAAAAGTATGATTAGTTTAATAGAAATGACTTAAGACGATATTTAGCGGATTCATCACCTGTATTTCAAAATTTTTTTACGACCTTTTATATTCACCCAAATGTATTGTAAAGACGTGTTTTAGATGTAAAATAATGTGAACTTAACGATAAAAATATAAAAAGTATGATTAGTTCAATACAAATGTCTTTAAACGATATTTAGCGGAATTATCACCATTTTTTACCAAATTTTTTTTCTATTTTTTGTATTCACCCAAATGTATTGTAAACACGTGTTTTAGATGTAAAATAATGTGAACTTAACGTTAAAAATATAAAAAGTATGATTAGTTTAATAGAAATGACTTAAGACGATATTTAGCGGATTCATCACCTGTATTTCAATATTTTTTTACGACCTTTTATATTCACCCAAATGTATTGTAAAGACGTGTTTTAGATGTAAAATTATGTGAACTTAACGATAAAAATATAAAAAGTATGATTAGTTCAATACAAATGACTTTAACCGATATTTAGCGGAATTATCACCATTTTTTACCCAATTTTTTCCCAAATTTTTTTTCTATTTTTTGTATTCACACAAATGTATTGTAAACACGTGTTTTAAATGTAAAATAATGTGAACTTAACGTTAAAAATATAAAAAGTATGATTAGTTTAATAGAAATGACTTAAGACGATATTTAGCGGATTCATCACCTGTATTTCAAAATTTTTTTACGACCTATTATATTCACCCAAATGTATTGTAAACACGTGTTTTAGATGTAAAATAATGTGAACTTAACGTTAAAAATATAAAAAGTATGATTAGTTTAATAGAAATGACTTTATACGATATTTAGCGGAATTATCACCATTTTTTACCAAATTTTTTCCCAAATTTTTTTTCTATTTTTTGTATTCACCCAAATGTATTGTAAATACGTGTTTTAGATGTAAAATAATGTGAACTTAACGATAAAAATATAAAAAGTATGATTAGTTCAATACAAATGACTTTAAACGATATTTAGCGGAATTATCACCATTTTTTACCAAATTTTTTTTCTATTTTTTGTATTCACCCAAATGTATTGTAAACACGTGTTTTAGATGTAAAATAATGTGAACTTAACGTTAAAAATATAAAAAGTATGATTAGTTTAATAGAAATGACTTAAGACGATATTTAGCGGATTCATCACCTGTATTTCAAAATTTTTTTACGACCTTTTATATTCACCCAAATGTATTGTAAATACGTGTTTTAGATGTAAAATTATGTGAACTTAACGATAAAAATATAAAAAGTATGATTAGTTCAATACAAATGACTTTAAACGATATTTAGCGGAATTATCACCATTTTTTACCAAATTTTTTCCCAAATTTTTTTTCTATTTTTTGTATTCACCCAAATGTATTGTAAATACGTGTTTTAGATGTAAAATAATGTGAACTTAACGATAAAAATATAAAAAGTATGATTAGTTCAATACAAATGACTTTAAACGATATTTAGCGGAATTATCACCATTTTTTACCCAATTTTTTCCCAAATTTTTTTTCTATTTTTTGTATTCACACAAATGTATTGTAAACACGTGTTTTAAATGTAAAATAATGTGAACTTAACGTTAAAAATATAAAAAGTATGATTAGTTTAATAGAAATGACTTAAGACGATATTTAGCGGATTCATCACCTGTATTTCAAAATTTTTTTACGACCTATTATATTCACCCAAATGTATTGTAAACACGTGTTTTAGATGTAAAATAATGTGAACTTAACGTTAAAAATATAAAAAGTATGATTAGTTTAATAGAAATGACTTTATACGATATTTAGCGGAATTATCACCATTTTTTACCAAATTTTTTCCCAAATTTTTTTTCTATTTTTTGTATTCACCCAAATGTATTGTAAATACGTGTTTTAGATGTAAAATAATGTGAACTTAACGATAAAAATATAAAAAGTATGATTAGTTCAATACAAATGACTTTAAACGATATTTAGCGGAATTATCACCATTTTTTACCAAATTTTTTCCCAAATTTTTTTTCTATTTTTTGTATTCACCCAAATGTATTGTAAATACGTGTTTTAGATGTAAAATAATGTGAACTTAACGATAAAAATATAAAAAGTATGATTAGTTCAATACAAATGACTTTAAACGATATTTAGCGGAATTATCACCATTTTTTACCAAATTTTTTCCCAAATTTTTTTTCTATTTTTTGTATTCACCCAAATGTATTGTAAATACGTGTTTTAGATGTAAAATAATGTGAACTTAACGATAAAAATATAAAAAGTATGATTAGTTCAATACAAATGACATTAAACGATATTTAGCGGAATTATCACCATTTTTTACCAAATTTTTTCCCAAATTTTTTTTCTATTTTTTGTATTCACCCAAATGTATTGTAAATACGTGTTTTAGATGTAAAATAATGTGAACTTAACGATAAAAATATAAAAAGTATGATTAGTTCAATACAAATGACTTTAAACGATATTTAGCGGAATTATCACCATTTTTTACCAAATTTTTTCCCAAATTTTTTTTCTATTTTTTGTATTCACCCAAATGTATTGTAAATACGTGTTTTAGATGTAAAATAATGTGAACTTAACGATAAAAATATAAAAAGTATGATTAGTTCAATACAAATGACTTTAAACGATATTTAGCGGAATTATCACCATTTTTTACCAAATTTTTTTTCTATTTTTTGTATTCACCCAAATGTATTGTAAACACGTGTTTTAGATGTAAAATAATGTGAACTTAACGTTAAAAATATAAAAAGTATGATTAGTTTAATAGAAATGACTTAAGACGATATTTAGCGGATTCATCACCTGTATTTCAAAATTTTTTTACGACCTTTTATATTCACCCAAATGTATTGTAAATACGTGTTTTAGATGTAAAATTATGTGAACTTAACGATAAAAATATAAAAAGTATGATTAGTTCAATACAAATGACTTTAAACGATATTTAGCGGAATTATCACCATTTTTTACCAAATTTTTTCCCAAATTTTTTTTCTATTTTTTGTATTCACCCAAATGTATTGTAAATACGTGTTTTAGATGTAAAATAATGTGAACTTAACGATAAAAATATAAAAAGTATGATTAGTTCAATACAAATGACTTTAAACGATATTTAGCGGAATTATCACCATTTTTTACCCAATTTTTTCCCAAATTTTTTTTCTATTTTTTGTATTCACACAAATGTATTGTAAACACGTGTTTTAAATGTAAAATAATGTGAACTTAACGTTAAAAATATAAAAAGTATGATTAGTTTAATAGAAATGACTTAAGACGATATTTAGCGGATTCATCACCTGTATTTCAAAATTTTTTTACGACCTATTATATTCACCCAAATGTATTGTAAACACGTGTTTTAGATGTAAAATAATGTGAACTTAACGTTAAAAATATAAAAAGTATGATTAGTTTAATAGAAATGACTTTATACGATATTTAGCGGAATTATCACCATTTTTTACCAAATTTTTTCCCAAATTTTTTTTCTATTTTTTGTATTCACCCAAATGTATTGTAAATACGTGTTTTAGATGTAAAATAATGTGAACTTAACGATAAAAATATAAAAAGTATGATTAGTTCAATACAAATGACTTTAAACGATATTTAGCGGAATTATCACCATTTTTTACCAAATTTTTTCCCAAATTTTTTTTCTATTTTTTGTATTCACCCAAATGTATTGTAAATACGTGTTTTAGATGTAAAATAATGTGAACTTAACGATAAAAATATAAAAAGTATGATTAGTTCAATACAAATGACTTTAAACGATATTTAGCGGAATTATCACCATTTTTTACCAAATTTTTTCCCAAATTTTTTTTCTATTTTTTGTATTCACCCAAATGTATTGTAAATACGTGTTTTAGATGTAAAATAATGTGAACTTAACGATAAAAATATAAAAAGTATGATTAGTTCAATACAAATGACATTAAACGATATTTAGCGGAATTATCACCATTTTTTACCAAATTTTTTCCCAAATTTTTTTTCTATTTTTTGTATTCACCCAAATGTATTGTAAATACGTGTTTTAGATGTAAAATAATGTGAACTTAACGATAAAAATATAAAAAGTATGATTAGTTCAATACAAATGACTTTAAACGATATTTAGCGGAATTATCACCATTTTTTACCAAATTTTTTCCCAAATTTTTTTTCTATTTTTTGTATTCACCCAAATGTATTGTAAATACGTGTTTTAGATGTAAAATAATGTGAACTTAACGATAAAAATATAAAAAGTATGATTAGTTCAATACAAATGACTTTAAACGATATTTAGCGGAATTATCACCATTTTTTACCAAATTTTTTTTCTATTTTTTGTATTCACCCAAATGTATTGTAAACACGTGTTTTAGATGTAAAATAATGTGAACTTAACGTTAAAAATATAAAAAGTATGATTAGTTTAATAGAAATGACTTAAGACGATATTTAGCGGATTCATCACCTGTATTTCAAAATTTTTTTACGACCTTTTATATTCACCCAAATGTATTGTAAATACGTGTTTTAGATGTAAAATTATGTGAACTTAACGATAAAAATATAAAAAGTATGATTAGTTCAATACAAATGACTTTAAACGATATTTAGCGGAATTATCACCATTTTTTACCAAATTTTTTCCCAAATTTTTTTTCTATTTTTTGTATTCACCCAAATGTATTGTAAATACGTGTTTTAGATGTAAAATAATGTGAACTTAACGATAAAAATATAAAAAGTATGATTAGTTCAATACAAATGACTTTAAACGATATTTAGCGGAATTATCACCATTTTTTACCCAATTTTTTCCCAAATTTTTTTTCTATTTTTTGTATTCACACAAATGTATTGTAAACACGTGTTTTAAATGTAAAATAATGTGAACTTAACGTTAAAAATATAAAAAGTATGATTAGTTTAATAGAAATGACTTAAGACGATATTTAGCGGATTCATCACCTGTATTTCAAAATTTTTTTACGACCTATTATATTCACCCAAATGTATTGTAAACACGTGTTTTAGATGTAAAATAATGTGAACTTAACGTTAAAAATATAAAAAGTATGATTAGTTTAATAGAAATGACTTTATACGATATTTAGCGGAATTATCACCATTTTTTACCAAATTTTTTCCCAAATTTTTTTTCTATTTTTTGTATTCACCCAAATGTATTGTAAATACGTGTTTTAGATGTAAAATAATGTGAACTTAACGATAAAAATATAAAAAGTATGATTAGTTCAATACAAATGACTTTAAACGATATTTAGCGGAATTATCACCATTTTTTACCAAATTTTTTCCCAAATTTTTTTTCTATTTTTTGTATTCACCCAAATGTATTGTAAATACGTGTTTTAGATGTAAAATAATGTGAACTTAACGATAAAAATATAAAAAGTATGATTAGTTCAATACAAATGACTTTAAACGATATTTAGCGGAATTATCACCATTTTTTACCAAATTTTTTCCCAAATTTTTTTTCTATTTTTTGTATTCACCCAAATGTATTGTAAATACGTGTTTTAGATGTAAAATAATGTGAACTTAACGATAAAAATATAAAAAGTATGATTAGTTCAATACAAATGACATTAAACGATATTTAGCGGAATTATCACCATTTTTTACCAAATTTTTTCCCAAATTTTTTTTCTATTTTTTGTATTCACCCAAATGTATTGTAAATACGTGTTTTAGATGTAAAATAATGTGAACTTAACGATAAAAATATAAAAAGTATGATTAGTTCAATACAAATGACTTTAAACGATATTTAGCGGAATTATCACCATTTTTTACCAAATTTTTTCCCAAATTTTTTTTCTATTTTTTGTATTCACCCAAATGTATTGTAAATACGTGTTTTAGATGTAAAATAATGTGAACTTAACGATAAAAATATAAAAAGTATGATTAGTTCAATACAAATGACTTTAAACGATATTTAGCGGAATTATCACCATTTTTTACCAAATTTTTTTTCTATTTTTTGTATTCACCCAAATGTATTGTAAACACGTGTTTTAGATGTAAAATAATGTGAACTTAACGTTAAAAATATAAAAAGTATGATTAGTTTAATAGAAATGACTTAAGACGATATTTAGCGGATTCATCACCTGTATTTCAAAATTTTTTTACGACCTTTTATATTCACCCAAATGTATTGTAAAGACGTGTTTTAGATGTAAAATAATGTGAACTTAACGATAAAAATATAAAAAGTATGATTAGTTCAATACAAATGACTTTAAACGATATTTAGCGGAATTATCACCATTTTTTACCAAATTTTTTCCCAAATTTTTTTTCTATTTTTTGTATTCACCCAAATGTATTGTAAACACGTGTTTTAGATGTAAAATAATGTGAACTTAACGTTAAAAATATAAAAAGTATGATTAGTTTAATAGAAATGACTTAAGACGATATTTAGCGGATTCATCACCTGTATTTCAAAATTTTTTTACGACCTTTTATATTCACCCAAATGTATTGTAAAGACGTGTTTTAGATGTAAAATAATGTGAACTTAACGATAAAAATATAAAAAGTATGATTAGTTCAATACAAATGACTTTAAACGATATTTAGCGGAATTATCACCATTTTTTACCAAATTTTTTTTCTATTTTTTGTATTCACCCAAATGTATTGTAAACACGTGTTTTAGATGTAAAATAATGTGAACTTAACGTTAAAAATATAAAAAGTATGATTAGTTTAATAGAAATGACTTAAGACGATATTTAGCGGATTCATCACCTGTATTTCAATATTTTTTTACGACCTTTTATATTCACCCAAATGTATTGTAAAGACGTGTTTTAGATGTAAAATTATGTGAACTTAACGATAAAAATATAAAAAGTATGATTAGTTCAATACAAATGACTTTAAACGATATTTAGCGGAATTATCACCATTTTTTACCCAATTTTTTCCCACATTTTTTTTCTATTTTTTGTATTCACACAAATGTATTGTAAACACGTGTTTTAAATGTAAAATAATGTGAACTTAACGTTAAAAATATAAAAAGTATGATTAGTTTAATAGAAATGACTTAAGACGATATTTAGCGGATTCATCACCTGTATTTCAAAATTTTTTTACGACCTATTATATTCACCCAAATGTATTGTAAACACGTGTTTTAGATGTAAAATAATGTGAACTTAACGTTAAAAATATAAAAAGTATGATTAGTTTAATAGAAATGACTTTATACGATATTTAGCGGAATTATCACCATTTTTTACCAAATTTTTTCCCAAATTTTTTTTCTATTTTTTGTATTCACCCAAATGTATTGTAAATACGTGTTTTAGATGTAAAATAATGTGAACTTAACGATAAAAATATAAAAAGTATGATTAGTTCAATACAAATGACTTTAAACGATATTTAGCGGAATTATCACCATTTTTTACCAAATTTTTTCCCAAATTTTTTTTCTATTTTTTGTATTCACCCAAATGTATTGTAAATACGTGTTTTAGATGTAAAATAATGTGAACTTAACGATAAAAATATAAAAAGTATGATTAGTTCAATACAAATGACTTTAAACGATATTTAGCGGAATTATCACCATTTTTTACCAAATTTTTTCCCAAATTTTTTTTCTATTTTTTGTATTCACCCAAATGTATTGTAAATACGTGTTTTAGATGTAAAATAATGTGAACTTAACGATAAAAATATAAAAAGTATGATTAGTTCAATACAAATGACATTAAACGATATTTAGCGGAATTATCACCATTTTTTACCAAATTTTTTCCCAAATTTTTTTTCTATTTTTTGTATTCACCCAAATGTATTGTAAATACGTGTTTTAGATGTAAAATAATGTGAACTTAACGATAAAAATATAAAAAGTATGATTAGTTCAATACAAATGACTTTAAACGATATTTAGCGGAATTATCACCATTTTTTACCAAATTTTTTCCCAAATTTTTTTTCTATTTTTTGTATTCACCCAAATGTATTGTAAATACGTGTTTTAGATGTAAAATAATGTGAACTTAACGATAAAAATATAAAAAGTATGATTAGTTCAATACAAATGACTTTAAACGATATTTAGCGGAATTATCACCATTTTTTACCAAATTTTTTTTCTATTTTTTGTATTCACCCAAATGTATTGTAAACACGTGTTTTAGATGTAAAATAATGTGAACTTAACGTTAAAAATATAAAAAGTATGATTAGTTTAATAGAAATGACTTAAGACGATATTTAGCGGATTCATCACCTGTATTTCAAAATTTTTTTACGACCTTTTATATTCACCCAAATGTATTGTAAAGACGTGTTTTAGATGTAAAATAATGTGAACTTAACGATAAAAATATAAAAAGTATGATTAGTTCAATACAAATGACTTTAAACGATATTTAGCGGAATTATCACCATTTTTTACCAAATTTTTTTTCTATTTTTTGTATTCACCCAAATGTATTGTAAACACGTGTTTTAGATGTAAAATAATGTGAACTTAACGTTAAAAATATAAAAAGTATGATTAGTTTAATAGAAATGACTTAAGACGATATTTAGCGGATTCATCACCTGTATTTCAATATTTTTTTACGACCTTTTATATTCACCCAAATGTATTGTAAAGACGTGTTTTAGATGTAAAATTATGTGAACTTAACGATAAAAATATAAAAAGTATGATTAGTTCAATACAAATGACTTTAAACGATATTTAGCGGAATTATCACCATTTTTTACCCAATTTTTTCCCAAATTTTTTTTCTATTTTTTGTATTCACACAAATGTATTGTAAACACGTGTTTTAAATGTAAAATAATGTGAACTTAACGTTAAAAATATAAAAAGTATGATTAGTTTAATAGAAATGACTTAAGACGATATTTAGCGGATTCATCACCTGTATTTCAAAATTTTTTTACGACCTATTATATTCACCCAAATGTATTGTAAACACGTGTTTTAGATGTAAAATAATGTGAACTTAACGTTAAAAATATAAAAAGTATGATTAGTTTAATAGAAATGACTTTATACGATATTTAGCGGAATTATCACCATTTTTTACCAAATTTTTTCCCAAATTTTTTTTCTATTTTTTGTATTCACCCAAATGTATTGTAAATACGTGTTTTAGATGTAAAATAATGTGAACTTAACGATAAAAATATAAAAAGTATGATTAGTTCAATACAAATGACTTTAAACGATATTTAGCGGAATTATCACCATTTTTTACCAAATTTTTTTTCTATTTTTTGTATTCACCCAAATGTATTGTAAACACGTGTTTTAGATGTAAAATAATGTGAACTTAACGTTAAAAATATAAAAAGTATGATTAGTTTAATAGAAATGACTTAAGACGATATTTAGCGGATTCATCACCTGTATTTCAAAATTTTTTTACGACCTTTTATATTCACCCAAATGTACTGTAAATACGTGTTTTAGATGTAAAATTATGTGAACTTAACGATAAAAATATAAAAAGTATGATTAGTTCAATACAAATGACTTTAAACGATATTTAGCGGAATTATCACCATTTTTTACCAAATTTTTTTTCTATTTTTTGTATTCACCCAAATGTATTGTAAACACGTGTTTTAGATGTAAAATAATGTGAACTTAACGTTAAAAATATAAAAAGTATGATTAGTTTAATAGAAATGACTTAAGACGATATTTAGCGGATTCATCACCTGTATTTCAAAATTTTTTTACGACCTTTTATATTCACCCAAATGTATTGTAAAGACGTGTTTTAGATGTAAAATAATGTGAACTTAACGATAAAAATATAAAAAGTATGATTAGTTCAATACAAATGACTTTAAACGATATTTAGCGGAATTATCACCATTTTTTACCAAATTTTTTCCCAAATTTTTTTTCTATTTTTTGTATTCACCCAAATGTATTGTAAATACGTGTTTTAGATGAAAAATAATGTGAACTTAACGATAAAAATATAAAAAGTATGATTAGTTCAATACAAATGACTTTAAACGATATTTAGCGGAATTATCACCATTTTTTACCAAATTTTTTCCCAAATTTTTTTTCTATTTTTTGTATTCACCCAAATGTATTGTAAACACGTGTTTTAGATGTAAAATAATGTGAACTTAACGTTAAAAATATAAAAAGTATGATTAGTTTAATAGAAATGACTTAAGACGATATTTAGCGGATTCATCACCTGTATTTCAAAATTTTTTTACGACCTTTTATATTCACCCAAATGTATTGTAAAGACGTGTTTTAGATGTAAAATAATGTGAACTTAACGATAAAAATATAAAAAGTATGATTAGTTCAATACAAATGACTTTAAACGATATTTAGCGGAATTATCACCATTTTTTACCAAATTTTTTCCCAAATTTTTTTTCTATTTTTTGTATTCACCCAAATGTATTGTAAATACGTGTTTTAGATGTAAAATAATGTGAACTTAACGATAAAAATATAAAAAGTATGATTAGTTCAATACAAATGACTTTAAACGATATTTAGCGGAATTATCACCATTTTTTACCAAATTTTTTCCCAAATTTTTTTTCTATTTTTTGTATTCACCCAAATGTATTGTAAATACGTGTTTTAGATGTAAAATAATGTGAACTTAACGATAAAAATATAAAAAGTATGATTAGTTCAATACAAATGACTTTAAACGATATTTAGCGGAATTATCACCATTTTTTACCAAATTTTTTCCCAAATTTTTTTTCTATTTTTTGTATTCACCCAAATGTATTGTAAATACGTGTTTTAGATGTAAAATAATGTGAACTTAACGATAAAAATATAAAAAGTATGATTAGTTCAATACAAATGACTTTAAACGATATTTAGCGGAATTATCACCATTTTTTACCAAATTTTTTTTCTATTTTTTGTATTCACCCAAATGTATTGTAAACACGTGTTTTAGATGTAAAATAATGTGAACTTAACGTTAAAAATATAAAAAGTATGATTAGTTTAATAGAAATGACTTAAGACGATATTTAGCGGATTCATCACCTGTATTTCAAAATTTTTTTACGACCTTTTATATTCACCCAAATGTATTGTAAAGACGTGTTTTAGATGTAAAATAATGTGAACTTAACGATAAAAATATAAAAAGTATGATTAGTTCAATACAAATGACTTTAAACGATATTTAGCGGAATTATCACCATTTTTTACCAAATTTTTTCCCAAATTTTTTTTCTATTTTTTGTATTCACCCAAATGTATTGTAAACACGTGTTTTAGATGTAAAATAATGTGAACTTAACGTTAAAAATATAAAAAGTATGATTAGTTTAATAGAAATGACTTAAGACGATATTTAGCGGATTCATCACCTGTATTTCAAAATTTTTTTACGACCTTTTATATTCACCCAAATGTATTGTAAAGACGTGTTTTAGATGTAAAATAATGTGAACTTAACGATAAAAATATAAAAAGTATGATTAGTTCAATACAAATGACTTTAAACGATATTTAGCGGAATTATCACCATTTTTTACCAAATTTTTTTTCTATTTTTTGTATTCACCCAAATGTATTGTAAACACGTGTTTTAGATGTAAAATAATTTGAACTTAACGTTAAAAATATAAAAAGTATGATTAGTTTAATAGAAATGACTTAAGACGATATTTAGCGGATTCATCACCTGTATTTCAAAATTTTTTTACGACCTTTTATATTCACCCAAATGTATTGTAAAGACGTGTTTTAGATGTAAAATAATGTGAACTTAACGATAAAAATATAAAAAGTATGATTAGTTCAATACAAATGACTTTAAACGATATTTAGCGGAATTATCACCATTTTTTACCAAATTTTTTTTCTATTTTTTGTATTCACCCAAATGTATTGTAAACACGTGTTTTAGATGTAAAATAATGTGAACTTAACGTTAAAAATATAAAAAGTATGATTAGTTTAATAGAAATGACTTAAGACGATATTTAGCGGATTCATCACCTGTATTTCAATATTTTTTTACGACCTTTTATATTCACCCAAATGTATTGTAAAGACGTGTTTTAGATGTAAAATTATGTGAACTTAACGATAAAAATATAAAAAGTATGATTAGTTCAATACAAATGACTTTAAACGATATTTAGCGGAATTATCACCATTTTTTACCCAATTTTTTCCCAAATTTTTTTTCTATTTTTTGTATTCACACAAATGTATTGTAAACACGTGTTTTAAATGTAAAATAATGTGAACTTAACGTTAAAAATATAAAAAGTATGATTAGTTTAATAGAAATGACTTAAGACGATATTTAGCGGATTCATCACCTGTATTTCAAAATTTTTTTACGACCTATTATATTCACCCAAATGTATTGTAAACACGTGTTTTAGATGTAAAATAATGTGAACTTAACGTTAAAAATATAAAAAGTATGATTAGTTTAATAGAAATGACTTTATACGATATTTAGCGGAATTATCACCATTTTTTACCAAATTTTTTCCCAAATTTTTTTTCTATTTTTTATATTCACCCAAATGTATTGTAAATACGTGTTTTAGATGTAAAATAATGTGAACTTAACGATAAAAATATAAAAAGTATGATTAGTTCAATACAAATGACTTTAAACGATATTTAGCGGAATTATCACCATTTTTTACCAAATTTTTTTTCTATTTTTTGTATTCACCCAAATGTATTGTAAACACGTGTTTTAGATGTAAAATAATGTGAACTTAACGTTAAAAATATAAAAAGTATGATTAGTTTAATAGAAATGACTTAAGACGATATTTAGCGGATTCATCACCTGTATTTCAAAATTTTTTTACGACCTTTTATATTCACCCAAATGTATTGTAAATACGTGTTTTAGATGTAAAATTATGTGAACTTAACGATAAAAATATAAAAAGTATGATTAGTTCAATACAAATGACTTTAAACGATATTTAGCGGAATTATCACCATTTTTTACCAAATTTTTTTTCTATTTTTTGTATTCACCCAAATGTATTGTAAACACGTGTTTTAGATGTAAAATAATGTGAACTTAACGTTAAAAATATAAAAAGTATGATTAGTTTAATAGAAATGACTTAAGACGATATTTAGCGGATTCATCACCTGTATTTCAAAATTTTTTTACGACCTTTTATATTCACCCAAATGTATTGTAAAGACGTGTTTTAGATGTAAAATAATGTAAACTTAACGATAAAAATATAAAAAGTATGATTAGTTCAATACAAATGACTTTAAACGATATTTAGCGGAATTATCACCATTTTTTACCAAATTTTTTCCCAAATTTTTTTTCTATTTTTTGTATTCACCCAAATGTATTGTAAATACGTGTTTTAGATGAAAAATAATGTGAACTTAACGATAAAAATATAAAAAGTATGATTAGTTCAATACAAATGACTTTAAACGATATTTAGCGGAATTATCACCATTTTTTACCAAATTTTTTCCCAAATTTTTTTTCTATTTTTTGTATTCACCCAAATGTATTGTAAACACGTGTTTTAGATGTAAAATAATGTGAACTTAACGTTAAAAATATAAAAAGTATGATTAGTTTAATAGAAATGACTTAAGACGATATTTAGCGGATTCATCACCTGTATTTCAAAATTTTTTTACGACCTTTTATATTCACCCAAATGTATTGTAAAGACGTGTTTTAGATGTAAAATAATGTGAACTTAACGATAAAAATATAAAAAGTATGATTAGTTCAATACAAATGACTTTAAACGATATTTAGCGGAATTATCACCATTTTTTACCAAATTTTTTCCCAAATTTTTTTTCTATTTTTTGTATTCACCCAAATGTATTGTAAATACGTGTTTTAGATGTAAAATAATGTGAACTTAACGATAAAAATATAAAAAGTATGATTAGTTCAATACAAATGACTTTAAACGATATTTAGCGGAATTATCACCATTTTTTACCAAATTTTTTCCCAAATTTTTTTTCTATTTTTTGTATTCACCCAAATGTATTGTAAATACGTGTTTTAGATGTAAAATAATGTGAACTTAACGATAAAAATATAAAAAGTATGATTAGTTCAATACAAATGACTTTAAACGATATTTAGCGGAATTATCACCATTTTTTACCAAATTTTTTTTCTATTTTTTGTATTCACCCAAATGTATTGTAAACACGTGTTTTAGATGTAAAATTATGTGAACTTAACGTTAAAAATATAAAAAGTATGATTAGTTTAATAGAAATGACTTAAGACGACATTTAGCGGATTCATCACCTGTATTTCAAAATTTTTTTACGACCTTTTATATTCACCCAAATGTATTGTAAAGACGTGTTTTAGATGTAAAATAATGTGAACTTAACGATAAAAATATAAAAAGTATGATTAGTTCAATACAAATGACATTAAACGATATTTAGCGGAATTATCACCATTTTTTACCAAATTTTTTTTCTATTTTTTGTATTCACCCAAATGTATTGTAAATACGTGTTTTAGATGTAAAATAATGTGAACTTAACGATAAAAATATAAAAAGTATGATTAGTTCAATACAAATGACTTTAAACGATATTTAGCGGAATTATCACCATTTTTTACCAAATTTTTTCCCAAATTTTTTTTCTATTTTTTGTATTCACCCAAATGTATTGTAAATACGTGTTTTAGATGTAAAATAATGTGAACTTAACGATAAAAATATAAAAAGTATGATTAGTTCAATACAAATGACTTTAAACGATATTTAGCGGAATTATCACCATTTTTTACCAAATTTTTTCCCAAATTTTTTTTCTATTTTTTGTATTCACCCAAATGTATTGTAAATACGTGTTTTAGATGTAAAATAATGTGAACTTAACGATAAAAATATAAAAAGTATGATTAGTTCAATACAAATGACTTTAAACGATATTTAGCGGAATTATCACCATTTTTTACCAAATTTTTTTTCTATTTTTTGTATTCACCCAAATGTATTGTAAACACGTGTTTTAGATGTAAAATAATGTGAACTTAACGTTAAAAATATAAAAAGTATGATTAGTTTAATAGAAATGACTTAAGACGATATTTAGCGGATTCATCACCTGTATTTCAAAATTTTTTTACGACCTTTTATATTCACCCAAATGTATTGTAAATACGTGTTTTAGATGTAAAATTATGTGAACTTAACGATAAAAATATAAAAAGTATGATTAGTTCAATACAAATGACTTTAAACGATATTTAGCGGAATTATCACCATTTTTTACCAAATTTTTTTTCTATTTTTTGTATTCACCCAAATGTATTGTAAACACGTGTTTTAGATGTAAAATAATGTGAACTTAACGTTAAAAATATAAAAAGTATGATTAGTTTAATAGAAATGACTTAAGACGATATTTAGCGGATTCATCACCTGTATTTCAAAATTTTTTTACGACCTTTTATATTCACCCAAATGTATTGTAAAGACGTGTTTTAGATGTAAAATAATGTGAACTTAACGATAAAAATATAAAAAGTATGATTAGTTCAATACAAATGACTTTAAACGATATTTAGCGGAATTATCACCATTTTTTACCAAATTTTTTTTCTATTTTTTGTATTCACCCAAATGTATTGTAAACACGTGTTTTAGATGTAAAATAATGTGAACTTAACGTTAAAAATATAAAAAGTATGATTAGTTTAATAGAAATGACTTAAGACAATATTTAGCGGATTCATCACCTGTATTTCAATATTTTTTTACGACCTTTTATATTCACCCAAATGTATTGTAAAGACGTGTTTTAGATGTAAAATTATGTGAACTTAACGATAAAAATATAAAAAGTATGATTAGTTCAATACAAATGACTTTAAACGATATTTAGCGGAATTATCACCATTTTTTACCCAATTTTTTCCCAAATTTTTTTTCTATTTTTTGTATTCACACAAATGTATTGTAAACACGTGTTTTAAATGTAAAATAATGTGAACTTAACGTTAAAAATATAAAAAGTATGATTAGTTTAATAGAAATGACTTAAGACGATATTTAGCGGATTCATCACCTGTATTTCAAAATTTTTTTACGACCTATTATATTCACCCAAATGTATTGTAAACACGTGTTTTAGATGTAAAATAATGTGAACTTAACGTTAAAAATATAAAAAGTATGATTAGTTTAATAGAAATGACTTTATACGATATTTAGCGGAATTATCACCATTTTTTACCAAATTTTTTCCCAAATTTTTTTTCTATTTTTTGTATTCACCCAAATGTATTGTAAATACGTGTTTTAGATGTAAAATAATGTGAACTTAACGATAAAAATATAAAAAGTATGATTAGTTCAATACAAATGACTTTAAACGATATTTAGCGGAATTATCACCATTTTTTACCAAATTTTTTTTCTATTTTTTGTATTCACCCAAATGTATTGTAAACACGTGTTTTAGATGTAAAATAATGTGAACTTAACGTTAAAAATATAAAAAGTATGATTAGTTTAATAGAAATGACTTAAGACGATATTTAGCGGATTCATCACCTGTATTTCAAAATTTTTTTACGACCTTTTATATTCACCCAAATGTATTGTAAATACGTGTTTTAGATGTAAAATTATGTGAACTTAACGATAAAAATATAAAAAGTATGATTAGTTCAATACAAATGACTTTAAACGATATTTAGCGGAATTATCACCATTTTTTACCAAATTTTTTTTCTATTTTTTGTATTCACCCAAATGTATTTTAAACACGTGTTTTAGATGTAAAATAATGTGAACTTAATGTTAAAAATATAAAAAGTATGATTAGTTTAATAGAAATGACTTAAGACGATATTTAGCGGATTCATCACCTGTATTTCAAAATTTTTTTACGACCTTTTATATTCACCCAAATGTATTGTAAAGACGTGTTTTAGATGTAAAATAATGTGAAATTAACGATAAAAATATAAAAAGTATGATTAGTTCAATACAAATGACTTTAAACGATATTTAGCGGAATTATCACCATTTTTTACCAAATTTTTTCCCAAATTTTTTTTCTATTTTTTGTATTCACCCAAATGTATTGTAAATACGTGTTTTAGATGTAAAATAATGTGAACTTAACGATAAAAATATAAAAAGTATGATTAGTTCAATACAAATGACTTTAAACGATATTTAGCGGAATTATCACCATTTTTTACCAAATTTTTTCCCAAATTTTTTTTCTATTTTTTGTATTCACCCAAATGTATTGTAAACACGTGTTTTAGATGTAAAATAATGTGAACTTAACGTTAAAAATATAAAAAGTATGATTAGTTTAATAGAAATGACTTAAGACGATATTTAGCGGATTCATCACCTGTATTTCAAAATTTTTTTACGACCTTTTATATTCACCCAAATGTATTGTAAAGACGTGTTTTAGATGTAAAATAATGTGAACTTAACGATAAAAATATAAAAAGTATGATTAGTTCAATACAAATGACTTTAAACGATATTTAGCGGAATTATCACCATTTTTTACCAAATTTTTTCCCAAATTTTTTTTCTATTTTTTGTATTCACCCAAATGTATTGTAAATACGTGTTTTAGATGTAAAATAATGTGAACTTAACGATAAAAATATAAAAAGTATGATTAGTTCAATACAAATGACTTTAAACGATATTTAGCGGAATTATCACCATTTTTTACCCAATTTTTTCCCAAATTTTTTTTCTATTTTTTGTATTCACACAAATGTATTGTAAACACGTGTTTTAAATGTAAAATAATGTGAACTTAACGTTAAAAATATAAAAAGTATGATTAGTTTAATAGAAATGACTTAAGACGATATTTAGCGGATTCATCACCTGTATTTCAAAATTTTTTTACGACCTATTATATTCACCCAAATGTATTGTAAACACGTGTTTTAGATGTAAAATAATGTGAACTTAACGTTAAAAATATAAAAAGTATGATTAGTTTAATAGAAATGACTTTATACGATATTTAGCGGAATTATCACCATTTTTTACCAAATTTTTTCCCAAATTTTTTTTCTATTTTTTGTATTCACCCAAATGTATTGTAAATACGTGTTTTAGATGTAAAATAATGTGAACTTAACGATAAAAATATAAAAAGTATGATTAGTTCAATACAAATGACTTTAAACGATATTTAGCGGAATTATCACCATTTTTTACCAAATTTTTTTTCTATTTTTTGTATTCACCCAAATGTATTGTAAACACGTGTTTTAGATGTAAAATAATGTGAACTTAACGTTAAAAATATAAAAAGTATGATTAGTTTAATAGAAATGACTTAAGACGATATTTAGCGGATTCATCACCTGTATTTCAAAATTTTTTTACGACCTTTTATATTCACCCAAATGTATTGTAAATACGTGTTTTAGATGTAAAATTATGTGAACTTAACGATAAAAATATAAAAAGTATGATTAGTTCAATACAAATGACTTTAAACGATATTTAGCGGAATTATCACCATTTTTTACCAAATTTTTTTTCTATTTTTTGTATTCACCCAAATGTATTGTAAACACGTGTTTTAGATGTAAAATAATGTGAACTTAACGTTAAAAATATAAAAAGTATGATTAGTTTAATAGAAATGACTTAAGACGATATTTAGCGGATTCATCACCTGTATTTCAAAATTTTTTTACGACCTTTTATATTCACCCAAATGTATTGTAAAGACGTGTTTTAGATGTAAAATAATGTGAACTTAACGATAAAAATATAAAAAGTATGATTAGTTCAATACAAATGACTTTAAACGATATTTAGCGGAATTATCACCATTTTTTACCAAATTTTTTCCCAAATTTTTTTTCTATTTTTTGTATTCACCCAAATGTATTGTAAATACGTGTTTTAGATGTAAAATAATGTGAACTTAACGATAAAAATATAAAAAGTATGATTAGTTCAATACAAATGACTTTAAACAATATTTAGCGGAATTATCACCATTTTTTACCAAATTTTTTCCCAAATTTTTTTTCTATTTTTTGTATTCACCCAAATGTATTGTAAATACGTGTTTTAGATGTAAAATAATGTGAACTTAACGATAAAAATATAAAAAGTATGATTAGTTCAATACAAATGACTTTAAACGATATTTAGCGGAATTATCACCATTTTTTACCCAATTTTTTCCCAAATTTTTTTTCTATTTTTTGTATTCACACAAATGTATTGTAAACACGTGTTTTAAATGTAAAATAATGTGAACTTAACGTTAAAAATATAAAAAGTATGATTAGTTTAATAGAAATGACTTAAGACGATATTTAGCGGATTCATCACCTGTATTTCAAAATTTTTTTACGACCTATTATATTCACCCAAATGTATTGTAAACACGTGTTTTAGATGTAAAATAATGTGAACTTAACGTTAAAAATATAAAAAGTATGATTAGTTTAATAGAAATGACTTTATACGATATTTAGCGGAATTATCACCATTTTTTACCAAATTTTTTCCCAAATTTTTTTTCTATTTTTTGTATTCACCCAAATGTATTGTAAATACGTGTTTTAGATGTAAAATAATGTGAACTTAACGTTAAAAATATAAAAAGTATGATTAGTTTAATAGAAATGACTTAAGACGATATTTAGCGGATTCATCACCTGTATTTCAAAATTTTTTTACGACCTATTATATTCACCCAAATGTATTGTAAACACGTGTTTTAGATGTAAAATAATGTGAACTTAACGTTAAAAATATAAAAAGTATGATTAGTTTAATAGAAATGACTTTATACGATATTTAGCGGAATTATCACCATTTTTTACCAAATTTTTTTTCTATTTTTTGTATTCAACCAAATGTATTGTAAATACGTGTTTTAGATGTAAAATTATGTGAACTTAACGATAAAAATATAAAAAGTATGATTAGTTCAATACAAATGACTTTAAACGATATTTAGCGGAATTATCACCATTTTTTACCAAATTTTTTTTCTATTTTTTGTATTCACCCAAATGTATTGTAAACACGTGTTTTAGATGTAAAATAATGTGAACTTAACGTTAAAAATATAAAAAGTATGATTAGTTTAATAGAAATGACTTAAGACGATATTTAGCGGATTCATCACCTGTATTTCAAAATTTTTTTACGACCTTTTATATTCACCCAAATGTATTGTAAAGACGTGTTTTAGATGTAAAATAATGTGAACTTAACGATAAAAATATAAAAAGTATGATTAGTTCAATACAAATGACTTTAAACGATATTTAGCGGAATTATCACCATTTTTTACCAAATTTTTTCCCAAATTTTTTTTCTATTTTTTGTATTCACCCAAATGTATTGTAAATACGTGTTTTAGATGTAAAATAATGTGAACTTAACGATAAAAATATAAAAAGTATGATTAGTTCAATACAAATGACTTTAAACGATATTTAGCGGAATTATCACCATTTTTTACCAAATTTTTTCCCAAATTTTTTTTCTATTTTTTGTATTCACCCAAATGTATTGTAAATACGTGTTTTAGATGTAAAATAATGTGAACTTAACGATAAAAATATAAAAAGTATGATTAGTTCAATACAAATGACTTTAAACGATATTTAGCGGAATTATCACCATTTTTTACCCAATTTTTTCCCAAATTTTTTTTCTATTTTTTGTATTCACACAAATGTATTGTAAACACGTGTTTTAAATGTAAAATAATGTGAACTTAACGTTAAAAATATAAAAAGTATGATTAGTTTAATAGAAATGACTTAAGACGATATTTAGCGGATTCATCACCTGTATTTCAAAATTTTTTTACGACCTATTATATTCACCCAAATGTATTGTAAACACGTGTTTTAGATGTAAAATAATGTGAACTTAACGTTAAAAATATAAAAAGTATGATTAGTTTAATAGAAATGACTTTATACGATATTTAGCGGAATTATCACCATTTTTTACCAAATTTTTTCCCAAATTTTTTTTCTATTTTTTGTATTCACCCAAATGTATTGTAAATACGTGTTTTAGATGTAAAATAATGTGAACTTAACGATAAAAATATAAAAAGTATGATTAGTTCAATACAAATGACTTTAAACGATATTTAGCGGAATTGTCACCATTTTTTACCAAATTTTTTTTCTATTTTTTGTATTCACCCAAATGTATTGTAAACACGTGTTTTAGATGTAAAATAATGTGAACTTAACGTTAAAAATATAAAAAGTATGATTAGTTTAATAGAAATGACTTAAGACGATATTTAGCGGATTCATCACCTGTATTTCAAAATTTTTTTACGACCTTTTATATTCACCCAAATGTATTGTAAATACGTGTTTTAGATGTAAAATTATGTGAACTTAACGATAAAAATATAAAAAGTATGATTAGTTCAATACAAATGACTTTAAACGATATTTAGCGGAATTATCACCATTTTTTACCAAATTTTTTTTCTATTTTTTGTATTCACCCAAATGTATTGTAAACACGTGTTTTAGATGTAAAATAATGTGAACTTAACGTTAAAAATATAAAAAGTATGATTAGTTTAATAGAAATGACTTAAGACGATATTTAGCGGATTCATCACCTGTATTTCAAAATTTTTTTACGACCTTTTATATTCACCCAAATGTATTGTAAAGACGTGTTTTAGATGTAAAATAATGTGAACTTAACGATAAAAATATAAAAAGTATGATTAGTTCAATACAAATGACTTTAAACGATATTTAGCGGAATTATCACCATTTTTTACCAAATTTTTTCCCAAATTTTTTTTCTATTTTTTGTATTCACCCAAATGTATTGTAAATACGTGTTTTAGATGTAAAATAATGTGAACTTAACGTTAAAAATATAAAAAGTATGATTAGTTTAATAGAAATGACTTTATACGATATTTAGCGGAATTATCACCATTTTTTACCAAATTTTTTCCCAAATTTTTTTTCTATTTTTTGTATTCACCCAAATGTATTGTAAATACGTGTTTTAGATGTAAAATAATGTGAACTTAACGTTAAAAATATAAAAAGTATGATTAGTTTAATAGAAATGACTTAAGACGATATTTAGCGGATTCATCACCTGTATTTCAAAATTTTTTTACGACCTTTTATATTCACCCAAATGTATTGTAAAGACGTGTTTTAGATGTAAAATAATGTGAACTTAACGATAAAAATATAAAAAGTATGATTAGTTCAATACAAATGACTTTAAACGATATTTAGCGGAATTATCACCATTTTTTACCAAATTTTTTCCCAAATTTTTTTTCTATTTTTTGTATTCACCCAAATGTATTGTAAATACGTGTTTTAGATGTAAAATAATGTGAACTTAACGATAAAAATATAAAAAGTATGATTAGTTCAATACAAATGACTTTAAACGATATTTAGCGGAATTATCACCATTTTTTACCCAATTTTTTCCCAAATTTTTTTTCTATTTTTTGTATTCACACAAATGTATTGTAAACACGTGTTTTAAATGTAAAATAATGTGAACTTAACGTTAAAAATATAAAAAGTATGATTAGTTTAATAGAAATGACTTAAGACGATATTTAGCGGATTCATCACCTGTATTTCAAAATTTTTTTACGACCTATTATATTCACCCAAATGTATTGTAAACACGTGTTTTAGATGTAAAATAATGTGAACTTAACGTTAAAAATATAAAAAGTATGATTAGTTTAATAGAAATGACTTTATACGATATTTAGCGGAATTATCACCATTTTTTACCAAATTTTTTCCCAAATTTTTTTTCTATTTTTTGTATTCACCCAAATGTATTGTAAATACGTGTTTTAGATGTAAAATAATGTGAACTTAACGATAAAAATATAAAAAGTATGATTAGTTCAATACAAATGACTTTAAACGATATTTAGCGGAATTATCACCATTTTTTACCAAATTTTTTTTCTATTTTTTGTATTCACCCAAATGTATTGTAAACACGTGTTTTAGATGTAAAATAATGTGAACTTAACGTTAAAAATATAAAAAGTATGATTAGTTTAATAGAAATGACTTAAGACGATATTTAGCGGATTCATCACCTGTATTTCAAAATTTTTTTACGACCTTTTATATTCACCCAAATGTATTGTAAATACGTGTTTTAGATGTAAAATTATGTGAACTTAACGATAAAAATATAAAAAGTATGATTAGTTCAATACAAATGACTTTAAACGATATTTAGCGGAATTATCACCATTTTTTACCAAATTTTTTTTCTATTTTTTGTATTCACCCAAATGTATTGTAAACACGTGTTTTAGATGTAAAATAATGTGAACTTAACGTTAAAAATATAAAAAGTATGATTAGTTTAATAGAAATGACTTAAGACGATATTTAGCGGATTCATCACCTGTATTTCAAAATTTTTTTACGACCTTTTATATTCACCCAAATGTATTGTAAAGACGTGTTTTAGATGTAAAATAATGTGAACTTAACGATAAAAATATAAAAAGTATGATTAGTTCAATACAAATGACTTTAAACGATATTTAGCGGAATTATCACCATTTTTTACCAAATTTTTTCCCAAATTTTTTTTCTATTTTTTGTATTCACCCAAATGTATTGTAAATACGTGTTTTAGATGTAAAATAATGTGAACTTAACGATAAAAATATAAAAAGTATGATTAGTTCAATACAAATGACTTTAAACAATATTTAGCGGAATTATCACCATTTTTTACCAAATTTTTTCCCAAATTTTTTTTCTATTTTTTGTATTCACCCAAATGTATTGTAAATACGTGTTTTAGATGTAAAATAATGTGAACTTAACGATAAAAATATAAAAAGTATGATTAGTTCAATACAAATGACTTTAAACGATATTTAGCGGAATTATCACCATTTTTTACCCAATTTTTTCCCAAATTTTTTTTCTATTTTTTGTATTCACACAAATGTATTGTAAACACGTGTTTTAAATGTAAAATAATGTGAACTTAACGTTAAAAATATAAAAAGTATGATTAGTTTAATAGAAATGACTTAAGACGATATTTAGCGGATTCATCACCTGTATTTCAAAATTTTTTTACGACCTATTATATTCACCCAAATGTATTGTAAACACGTGTTTTAGATGTAAAATAATGTGAACTTAACGTTAAAAATATAAAAAGTATGATTAGTTTAATAGAAATGACTTTATACGATATTTAGCGGAATTATCACCATTTTTTACCAAATTTTTTCCCAAATTTTTTTTCTATTTTTTGTATTCACCCAAATGTATTGTAAATACGTGTTTTAGATGTAAAATAATGTGAACTTAACGTTAAAAATATAAAAAGTATGATTAGTTTAATAGAAATGACTTAAGACGATATTTAGCGGATTCATCACCTGTATTTCAAAATTTTTTTACGACCTATTATATTCACCCAAATGTATTGTAAACACGTGTTTTAGATGTAAAATAATGTGAACTTAACGTTAAAAATATAAAAAGTATGATTAGTTTAATAGAAATGACTTTATACGATATTTAGCGGAATTATCACCATTTTTTACCAAATTTTTTTTCTATTTTTTGTATTCAACCAAATGTATTGTAAATACGTGTTTTAGATGTAAAATTATGTGAACTTAACGATAAAAATATAAAAAGTATGATTAGTTCAATACAAATGACTTTAAACGATATTTAGCGGAATTATCACCATTTTTTACCAAATTTTTTTTCTATTTTTTGTATTCACCCAAATGTATTGTAAACACGTGTTTTAGATGTAAAATAATGTGAACTTAACGTTAAAAATATAAAAAGTATGATTAGTTTAATAGAAATGACTTAAGACGATATTTAGCGGATTCATCACCTGTATTTCAAAATTTTTTTACGACCTTTTATATTCACCCAAATGTATTGTAAAGACGTGTTTTAGATGTAAAATAATGTGAACTTAACGATAAAAATATAAAAAGTATGATTAGTTCAATACAAATGACTTTAAACGATATTTAGCGGAATTATCACCATTTTTTACCAAATTTTTTCCCAAATTTTTTTTCTATTTTTTGTATTCACCCAAATGTATTGTAAATACGTGTTTTAGATGTAAAATAATGTGAACTTAACGATAAAAATATAAAAAGTATGATTAGTTCAATACAAATGACTTTAAACGATATTTAGCGGAATTATCACCATTTTTTACCAAATTTTTTCCCAAATTTTTTTTCTATTTTTTGTATTCACCCAAATGTATTGTAAATACGTGTTTTAGATGTAAAATAATGTGAACTTAACGATAAAAATATAAAAAGTATGATTAGTTCAATACAAATGACTTTAAACGATATTTAGCGGAATTATCACCATTTTTTACCCAATTTTTTCCCAAATTTTTTTTCTATTTTTTGTATTCACACAAATGTATTGTAAACACGTGTTTTAAATGTAAAATAATGTGAACTTAACGTTAAAAATATAAAAAGTATGATTAGTTTAATAGAAATGACTTAAGACGATATTTAGCGGATTCATCACCTGTATTTCAAAATTTTTTTACGACCTATTATATTCACCCAAATGTATTGTAAACACGTGTTTTAGATGTAAAATAATGTGAACTTAACGTTAAAAATATAAAAAGTATGATTAGTTTAATAGAAATGACTTTATACGATATTTAGCGGAATTATCACCATTTTTTACCAAATTTTTTCCCAAATTTTTTTTCTATTTTTTGTATTCACCCAAATGTATTGTAAATACGTGTTTTAGATGTAAAATAATGTGAACTTAACGATAAAAATATAAAAAGTATGATTAGTTCAATACAAATGACTTTAAACGATATTTAGCGGAATTGTCACCATTTTTTACCAAATTTTTTTTCTATTTTTTGTATTCACCCAAATGTATTGTAAACACGTGTTTTAGATGTAAAATAATGTGAACTTAACGTTAAAAATATAAAAAGTATGATTAGTTTAATAGAAATGACTTAAGACGATATTTAGCGGATTCATCACCTGTATTTCAAAATTTTTTTACGACCTTTTATATTCACCCAAATGTATTGTAAATACGTGTTTTAGATGTAAAATTATGTGAACTTAACGATAAAAATATAAAAAGTATGATTAGTTCAATACAAATGACTTTAAACGATATTTAGCGGAATTATCACCATTTTTTACCAAATTTTTTTTCTATTTTTTGTATTCACCCAAATGTATTGTAAACACGTGTTTTAGATGTAAAATAATGTGAACTTAACGTTAAAAATATAAAAAGTATGATTAGTTTAATAGAAATGACTTAAGACGATATTTAGCGGATTCATCACCTGTATTTCAAAATTTTTTTACGACCTTTTATATTCACCCAAATGTATTGTAAAGACGTGTTTTAGATGTAAAATAATGTGAACTTAACGATAAAAATATAAAAAGTATGATTAGTTCAATACAAATGACTTTAAACGATATTTAGCGGAATTATCACCATTTTTTACCAAATTTTTTCCCAAATTTTTTTTCTATTTTTTGTATTCACCCAAATGTATTGTAAATACGTGTTTTAGATGTAAAATAATGTGAACTTAACGTTAAAAATATAAAAAGTATGATTAGTTTAATAGAAATGACTTTATACGATATTTAGCGGAATTATCACCATTTTTTACCAAATTTTTTCCCAAATTTTTTTTCTATTTTTTGTATTCACCCAAATGTATTGTAAATACGTGTTTTAGATGTAAAATAATGTGAACTTAACGTTAAAAATATAAAAAGTATGATTAGTTTAATAGAAATGACTTAAGACGATATTTAGCGGATTCATCACCTGTATTTCAAAATTTTTTTACGACCTTTTATATTCACCCAAATGTATTGTAAAGACGTGTTTTAGATGTAAAATAATGTGAACTTAACGATAAAAATATAAAAAGTATGATTAGTTCAATACAAATGACTTTAAACGATATTTAGCGGAATTATCACCATTTTTTACCCAATTTTTTCCCAAATTTTTTTTCTATTTTTTGTATTCACACAAATGTATTGTAAACACGTGTTTTAAATGTAAAATAATGTGAACTTAACGTTAAAAATATAAAAAGTATGATTAGTTTAATAGAAATGACTTAAGACGATATTTAGCGGATTCATCACCTGTATTTCAAAATTTTTTTACGACCTATTATATTCACCCAAATGTATTGTAAACACGTGTTTTAGATGTAAATTAATGTGAACTTAACGTTAAAAATATAAAAAGTATGATTAGTTTAATAGAAATGACTTAAGACGATATTTAGCGGATTCATCACCTGTATTTCAAAATTTTTTTACGACCTTTTATATTCACCCAAATGTATTGTAAATACGTGTTTTAGATGTAAAATTATGTGAACTTAACGATAAAAATATAAAAAGTATGATTAGTTCAATACAAATGACTTTAAACGATATTTAGCGGAATTATCACCATTTTTTACCAAATTTTTTTTCTATTTTTTGTATTCACCCAAATGTATTGTAAACACGTGTTTTAGATGTAAAATAATGTGAACTTAACGTTAAAAATATAAAAAGTATGATTAGTTTAATAGAAATGACTTAAGACGATATTTAGCGGATTCATCACCTGTATTTCAAAATTTTTTTACGACCTTTTATATTCACCCAAATGTATTGTAAAGACGTGTTTTAGATGTAAAATAATGTGAACTTAACGATAAAAATATAAAAAGTATGATTAGTTCAATACAAATGACTTTAAACGATATTTAGCGGAATTATCACCATTTTTTACCAAATTTTTTCCCAAATTTTTTTTCTATTTTTTGTATTCACCCAAATGTATTGTAAATACGTGTTTTAGATGTAAAATAATGTGAACTTAACGATAAAAATATAAAAAGTATGATTAGTTCAATACAAATGACTTTAAACGATATTTAGCGGAATTATCACCATTTTTTACCAAATTTTTTCCCAAATTTTTTTTCTATTTTTTGTATTCACCCAAATGTATTGTAAATACGTGTTTTAGATGTAAAATAATGTGAACTTAACGATAAAAATATAAAAAGTATGATTAGTTCAATACAAATGACTTTAAACGATATTTAGCGGAATTATCACCATTTTTTACCCAATTTTTTCCCAAATTTTTTTTCTATTTTTTGTATTCACACAAATGTATTGTAAACACGTGTTTTAAATGTAAAATAATGTGAACTTAACGTTAAAAATATAAAAAGTATGATTAGTTTAATAGAAATGACTTAAGACGATATTTAGCGGATTCATCACCTGTATTTCAAAATTTTTTTACGACCTATTATATTCACCCAAATGTATTGTAAACACGTGTTTTAGATGTAAAATAATGTGAACTTAACGTTAAAAATATAAAAAGTATGATTAGTTTAATAGAAATGACTTTATACGATATTTAGCGGAATTATCACCATTTTTTACCAAATTTTTTCCCAAATTTTTTTTCTATTTTTTGTATTCACCCAAATGTATTGTAAATACGTGTTTTAGATGTAAAATAATGTGAACTTAACGTTAAAAATATAAAAAGTATGATTAGTTTAATAGAAATGACTTAAGACGATATTTAGCGGATTCATCACCTGTATTTCAAAATTTTTTTACGACCTATTATATTCACCCAAATGTATTGTAAACACGTGTTTTAGATGTAAAATAATGTGAACTTAACGTTAAAAATATAAAAAGTATGATTAGTTTAATAGAAATGACTTTATACGATATTTAGCGGAATTATCACCATTTTTTACCAAATTTTTTTTCTATTTTTTGTATTCACCCAAATGTATTGTAAATACGTGTTTTAGATGTAAAATTATGTGAACTTAACGATAAAAATATAAAAAGTATGATTAGTTCAATACAAATGACTTTAAACGATATTTAGCGGAATTATCACCATTTTTTACCAAATTTTTTTTCTATTTTTTGTATTCACCCAAATGTATTGTAAACACGTGTTTTAGATGTAAAATAATGTGAACTTAACGTTAAAAATATAAAAAGTATGATTAGTTTAATAGAAATGACTTAAGACGATATTTAGCGGATTCATCACCTGTATTTCAAAATTTTTTTACGACCTTTTATATTCACCCAAATGTATTGTAAAGACGTGTTTTAGATGTAAAATAATGTGAACTTAACGATAAAAATATAAAAAGTATGATTAGTTCAATACAAATGACTTTAAACGATATTTAGCGGAATTATCACCATTTTTTACCAAATTTTTTCCCAAATTTTTTTTCTATTTTTTGTATTCACCCAAATGTATTGTAAATACGTGTTTTAGATGTAAAATAATGTGAACTTAACGATAAAAATATAAAAAGTATGATTAGTTCAATACAAATGACTTTAAACGATATTTAGCGGAATTATCACCATTTTTTACCAAATTTTTTCCCAAATTTTTTTTCTATTTTTTGTATTCACCCAAATGTATTGTAAATACGTGTTTTAGATGTAAAATAATGTGAACTTAACGATAAAAATATAAAAAGTATGATTAGTTCAATACAAATGACTTTAAACGATATTTAGCGGAATTATCACCATTTTTTACCCAATTTTTTCCCAAATTTTTTTTCTATTTTTTGTATTCACACAAATGTATTGTAAACACGTGTTTTAAATGTAAAATAATGTGAACTTAACGTTAAAAATATAAAAAGTATGATTAGTTTAATAGAAATGACTTAAGACGATATTTAGCGGATTCATCACCTGTATTTCAAAATTTTTTTACGACCTATTATATTCACCCAAATGTATTGTAAACACGTGTTTTAGATGTAAAATAATGTGAACTTAACGTTAAAAATATAAAAAGTATGATTAGTTTAATAGAAATGACTTTATACGATATTTAGCGGAATTATCACCATTTTTTACCAAATTTTTTCCCAAATTTTTTTTCTATTTTTTGTATTCACCCAAATGTATTGTAAATACGTGTTTTAGATGTAAAATAATGTGAACTTAACGATAAAAATATAAAAAGTATGATTAGTTCAATACAAATGACTTTAAACGATATTTAGCGGAATTGTCACCATTTTTTACCAAATTTTTTTTCTATTTTTTGTATTCACCCAAATGTATTGTAAACACGTGTTTTAGATGTAAAATAATGTGAACTTAACGTTAAAAATATAAAAAGTATGATTAGTTTAATAGAAATGACTTAAGACGATATTTAGCGGATTCATCACCTGTATTTCAAAATTTTTTTACGACCTTTTATATTCACCCAAATGTATTGTAAATACGTGTTTTAGATGTAAAATTATGTGAACTTAACGATAAAAATATAAAAAGTATGATTAGTTCAATACAAATGACTTTAAACGATATTTAGCGGAATTATCACCATTTTTTACCAAATTTTTTTTCTATTTTTTGTATTCACCCAAATGTATTGTAAACACGTGTTTTAGATGTAAAATAATGTGAACTTAACGTTAAAAATATAAAAAGTATGATTAGTTTAATAGAAATGACTTAAGACGATATTTAGCGGATTCATCACCTGTATTTCAAAATTTTTTTACGACCTTTTATATTCACCCAAATGTATTGTAAAGACGTGTTTTAGATGTAAAATAATGTGAACTTAACGATAAAAATATAAAAAGTATGATTAGTTCAATACAAATGACTTTAAACGATATTTAGCGGAATTATCACCATTTTTTACCAAATTTTTTCCCAAATTTTTTTTCTATTTTTTGTATTCACCCAAATGTATTGTAAATACGTGTTTTAGATGTAAAATAATGTGAACTTAACGTTAAAAATATAAAAAGTATGATTAGTTTAATAGAAATGACTTTATACGATATTTAGCGGAATTATCACCATTTTTTACCAAATTTTTTCCCAAATTTTTTTTCTATTTTTTGTATTCACCCAAATGTATTGTAAATACGTGTTTTAGATGTAAAATAATGTGAACTTAACGTTAAAAATATAAAAAGTATGATTAGTTTAATAGAAATGACTTAAGACGATATTTAGCGGATTCATCACCTGTATTTCAAAATTTTTTTACGACCTTTTATATTCACCCAAATGTATTGTAAAGACGTGTTTTAGATGTAAAATAATGTGAACTTAACGATAAAAATATAAAAAGTATGATTAGTTCAATACAAATGACTTTAAACGATATTTAGCGGAATTATCACCATTTTTTACCCAATTTTTTCCCAAATTTTTTTTCTATTTTTTGTATTCACACAAATGTATTGTAAACACGTGTTTTAAATGTAAAATAATGTGAACTTCACGTTAAAAATATAAAAAGTATGATTAGTTTAATAGAAATGACTTAAGACGATATTTAGCGGATTCATCACCTGTATTTCAAAATTTTTTTACGACCTATTATATTCACCCAAATGTATTGTAAACACGTGTTTTAGATGTAAATTAATGTGAACTTAACGATAAAAATATAAAAAGTATGATTAGTTCAATACAAATGACTTTAAACGATATTTAGCGGAATTATCACCATTTTTTACCAAATTTTTTCCCAAATTTTTTTTCTATTTTTTGTATTCACCCAAATGTATTGTAAATACGTGTTTTAGATGTAAAATAATGTGAACTTAACGATAAAAATATAAAAAGTATGATTAGTTCAATACAAATGACTTTAAACGATATTTAGCGGAATTATCACCATTTTTTACCAAATTTTTTCCCAAATTTTTTTTCTATTTTTTGTATTCACCCAAATGTATTGTAAATACGTGTTTTAGATGTAAAATAATGTGAACTTAACGTTAAAAATATAAAAAGTATGATTAGTTTAATAGAAATGACTTAAGACGATATTTAGCGGATTCATCACCTGTATTTCAAAATTTTTTTACGACCTATTATATTCACCCAAATGTATTGTAAACACGTGTTTTAGATGTAAAATAATGTGAACTTAACGTTAAAAATATAAAAAGTATGATTAGTTTAATAGAAATGACTTTATACGATATTTAGCGGAATTATCACCATTTTTTACCAAATTTTTTTTCTATTTTTTGTATTCACCCAAATGTATTGTAAATACGTGTTTTAGATGCAAAATTATGTGAACTTAACGATAAAAATATAAAAAGTATGATTAGTTCAATACAAATGACTTTAAACGATATTTAGCGGAATTATCACCATTTTTTACCAAATTTTTTTTCTATTTTTTGTATTCACCCAAATGTATTGTAAACACGTGTTTTAGATGTAAAATTATGTGAACTTAACGTTAAAAATATAAAAAGTATGATTAGTTTAATAGAAATGACTTAAGACGATATTTAGCGGATTCATCACCTGTATTTCAAAATTTTTTTACGACCTTTTATATTCACCCAAATGTATTGTAAAGACGTGTTTTAGATGTAAAATAATGTGAACTTAACGATAAAAATATAAAAAGTATGATTAGTTCAATACAAATGACTTTAAACGATATTTAGCGGAATTATCACCATTTTTTACCAAATTTTTTTTCTATTTTTTGTATTCACCCAAATGTATTGTAAACACGTGTTTTAGATGTAAAATAATGTGAACTTAACGTTAAAAATATAAAAAGTATGATTAGTTTAATAGAAATGACTTAAGACGATATTTAGCGGATTCATCACCTGTATTTCAAAATTTTTTTACGACCTTTTATATTCACCCAAATGTATTGTAAAGACGTGTTTTAGATGTAAAATAATTTGAACTTAACGATAAAAATATAAAAAGTATGATTAGTTCAATACAAATGACTTTAAACGATATTTAGCGGAATTATCACCATTTTTTACCAAATTTTTTCCCAAATTTTTTTTCTATTTTTTGTATTCACCCAAATGTATTGTAAATACGTGTTTTAGATGTAAAATAATGTGAACTTAACGTTAAAAATATAAAAAGTATGATTAGTTTAATAGAAATGACTTTATACGATATTTAGCGGAATTATCACAATTTTTTACCAAATTTTTTCCCAAATTTTTTTTCTATTTTTTGTATTCACCCAAATGTATTGTAAATACGTGTTTTAGATGTAAAATAATGTGAACTTAACGTTAAAAATATAAAAAGTATGATTAGTTTAATAGAAATGACTTAAGACGATATTTAGCGGATTCATCACCTGTATTTCAAAATTTTTTTACGACCTATTATATTCACCCAAATGTATTGTAAACACGTGTTTTAGATGTAAATTAATGTGAACTTAACGTTAAAAATATAAAAAGTATGATTAGTTTAATAGAAATGACTTTATACGATATTTAGCGGAATTATCACCATTTTTTACCCAATTTTTTCCCAAATTTTTTTTCTATTTTTTGTATTCACACAAATGTATTGTAAACACGTGTTTTAGATGTAAAATAATGTGAACTTAACGATAAAAATATAAAAAGTATGATTAGTTCAATACAAATGACTTTAAACGATATTTAGCGGAATTATCACCATTTTTTACCAAATTTTTTTTCTATTTTTTGTATTCACCCAAATGTATTGTAAACACGTGTTTTAGATGTAAAATAATGTGAACTTAACGTTAAAAATATAAAAAGTATGATTAGTTTAATAGAAATGACTTAAGACGATATTTAGCGGATTCATCACCTGTATTTCAAAATTTTTTTACGACCTTTTATATTCACCCAAATGTATTGTAAAGACGTGTTTTAGATGTAAAATAATGTGAACTTAACGATAAAAATATAAAAAGTATGATTAGTTTAATAGAAATGACTTAAGACGATATTTAGCGGATTCATCACCTGTATTTCAATATTTTTTTACGACCTTTTATATTCACCCAAATGTATTGTAAAGACGTGTTTTAGATGTAAAATTATGTGAACTTAACGATAAAAATATAAAAAGTATGATTAGTTCAATACAAATGACTTTAAACGATATTTTGCGGAATTATCACCATTTTTTACCAAATTTTTTCCCAAATTTTTTTTCTATTTTTTGTATTCACCCAAATGTATTGTAAATACGTGTTTTAGATGTAAAATAATGTGAACTTAACGATAAAAATATAAAAAGTATGATTAGTTCAATACAAATGACTTTAAACGATATTTAGCGGAATTATCACCATTTTTTACCAAATTTTTTCCCAAATTTTTTTTCTATTTTTTGTATTCACCCAAATGTATTGTAAACACGTGTATTAGATGTAAAATAATGTGAACTTAACGTTTAAAATATAAAAAGTATGATTAGTTTAATAGAAATGACTTAAGACGATATTTAGCGGATTCATCACCTGTATTTCAAAATTTTTTTACGACCTTTTATATTCACCCAAATGTATTGTAAAGACGTGTTTTAGATGTAAAATAATTTGAACTTAACGATAAAAATATAAAAAGTGTGATTAGTTCAATACAAATGACTTTAAACGATATTTAGCGGAATTATCACCATTTTTTACCAAATTTTTTCCCAATTTTTTTTTCCATTTTTTGTATTCACCCAAATGTATTGTAAATACGTGTTTTAGATGTAAAATAATGTGAACTTAACGATAAAAATATAAAAAGTATGATTAGTTCAATACAAATGACTTTAAACGATATTTAGCGGAATTATCACCATTTTTTACCAAATTTTTTTTCTATTTTTTGTATTCACCCAAATGTATTGTAAACACGTGTTTTAGATGTAAAATAATGTGAACTTAACGTTAAAAATATAAAAAGTATGATTAGTTTAATAGAAATGACTTAAGACGATATTTAGCGGATTCATCACCTGTATTTCAAAATTTTTTTACGACCTTTTATATTCACCCAAATGTATTGTAAAGACGTGTTTTAGATGTAAAATAATTTGAACTTAACGATAAAAATATAAAAAGTATGATTAGTTCAATACAAATGACTTTAAACGATATTTAGCGGAATTATCACCATTTTTTACCAAATTTTTTCCCAAATTTTTTTTCTATTTTTTGTATTCACCCAAATGTATTGTAAATACGTGTTTTAGATGTAAAATAATGTGAACTTAACGTTAAAAATATAAAAAGTATGATTAGTTTAATAGAAATGACTTTATACGATATTTAGCGGAATTATCACCATTTTTTACCAAATTTTTTCCCAAATTTTTTTTCTATTTTTTGTATTCACCCAAATGTATTGTAAATACGTGTTTTAGATGTAAAATAATGTGAACTTAACGTTAAAAATATAAAAAGTATGATTAGTTTAATAGAAATGACTTAAGACGATATTTAGCGGATTCATCACCTGTATTTCAAAATTTTTTTACGACCTATTATATTCACCCAAATGTATTGTAAACACGTGTTTTAGATGTAAATTAATGTGAACTTAACGTTAAAAATATAAAAAGTATGATTAGTTTAATAGAAATGACTTTATACGATATTTAGCGGAATTATCACCATTTTTTACCAAATTTTTTTTTCTATTTTTTGTATTCACCCAAATGTATTGTAAATACGTGTTTTAGATGTAAAATTATGTGAACTTAACGATAAAAATATAAAAAGTATGATTAGTTCAATACAAATGACTTTATACGATATTTAGCGGAATTATCACCATTTTTTACCAAATTTTTTTTCTATTTTTTGTATTCACCCAAATGTATTGTAAACACGTGTTTTAGATGTAAAATAATGTGAACTTAACGTTAAAAATATAAAAAGTATGATTAGTTTAATAGAAATGACTTCAGACGATATTTAGCAGATTCATCACCTGTATTTCAAAATTTTTTTACGACCTTTTATATTCACCCAAATGTATTGTAAAGACGTGTTTTAGATGTAAAATAATGTGAACTTACCGATAAAAATATAAAAAGTATGATTAGTTCAATACAAATGACTTTAAACGATATTTAGCGGAATTATCACCATTTTTTACCCAATTTTTTCCCAAATTTTTTTTCTATTTTTTGTATTCACACAAATGTATTGTAAACACGTGTTTTAAATGTAAAATAATGTGAACTTAACGTTAAAAATATAAAAAGTATGATTAGTTTAATAGAAATGACTTAAGACGATATTTAGCGGATTCATCACCTGTATTTCAAAATTTTTTTACGACCTATTATATTCACCCAAATGTATTGTAAACACGTGTTTTAGATGTAAATTAATGTGAACTTAACGTTAAAAATATAAAAAGTATGATTAGTTTAATAGAAATGACTTTATACGATATTTAGCGGAATTATCACCATTTTTTACCAAATTTTTTCCCAAATTTTTTTTCTATTTTTTGTATTCACCCAAATGTATTGTAAATACGTGTTTTAGATGTAAAATAATGTGAACTTAACGTTAAAAATATAAAAAGTATGATTAGTTTAATAGAAATGACTTAAGACGATATTTAGCGGATTCATCACCTGTATTTCAAAATTCTTTTACGACCTATTATATTCACCCAAATGTATTGTAAACACGTGTTTTAGATGTAAAATAATGTGAACTTAACGTTAAAAATATAAAAAGTATGATTAGTTTAATAGAAATGACTTTATACGATATTTAGCGGAATTATCACCATTTTTTACCAAATTTTTTTTCTATTTTTTGTATTCACCCAAATGTATTGTAAATACGTGTTTTAGATGTAAAATTATGTGAACTTAACGATAAAAATATAAAAAGTATGATTAGTTCAATACAAATGACTTTAAACGATATTTAGCGGAATTATCACCATTTTTTACCAAATTTTTTTTCTATTTTTTGTATTCACCCAAATGTATTGTAAACACGTGTTTTAGATGTAAAATTATGTGAACTTAACGTTAAAAATATAAAAAGTATGATTAGTTTAATAGAAATGACTTAAGACGATATTTAGCGGATTCATCACCTGTATTTCAAAATTTTTTTACGACCTTTTATATTCACCCAAATGTATTGTAAAGACGTGTTTTAGATGTAAAATAATGTGAACTTAACGATAAAAATATAAAAAGTATGATTAGTTCAATACAAATGACATTAAACGATATTTAGCGGAATTATCACCATTTTTTACCAAATTTTTTCCCAAATTTTTTCCCAAATTTTTTTTCTATTTTTTGTATTCACCCAAATGTATTGTAAATACGTGTTTTAGATGTAAAATAATGTGAACTTAACGATAAAAATATAAAAAGTATGATTAGTTCAATACAAATGACTTTAAACGATATTTAGCGGAATTATCACCATTTGTTACCAAATTTTTTCCCAAATTTTTTTTCTATTTTTTGTATTCACCCAAATGTATTGTAAAGACGTGTTTTAGATGTAAAATAATGTGAACTTAACGATAAAAATATAAAAAGTATGATTAGTTCAATACAAATGACTTTAAACGATATTTAGCGGAATTATCACCATTTTTTACCAAATTTTTTTTCTATTTTTTGTATTCACCCAAATGTATTGTAAACACGTGTTTTAGATGTAAAATAATGTGAACTTAACGTTAAAAATATAAAAAGTATGATTAGTTTAATAGAAATGACTTAAGACGATATTTAGCGGATTCATCACCTGTATTTCAATATTTTTTTACGACCTTTTATATTCACCCAAATGTATTGTAAAGACGTGTTTTAGATGTAAAATTATGTGAACTTAACGATAAAAATATAAAAAGTATGATTAGTTCAATACAAATGACTTTAAACGATATTTAGCGGAATTATCACCATTTTTTACCCAATTTTTTCCCAAATTTTTTTTCTATTTTTTGTATTCACACAAATGTATTGTAAACACGTGTTTTAAATGTAAAATAATGTGAACTTAACGTTAAAAATATAAAAAGTATGATTAGTTTAATAGAAATGACTTAAGACGATATTTAGCGGATTCATCACCTGTATTTCAAAATTTTTTTACGACCTATTATATTCACCCAAATGTATTGTAAACACGTGTTTTAGATGTAAATTAATGTGAACTTAACGTTAAAAATATAAAAAGTATGATTAGTTTAATAGAAATGACTTTATACGATATTTAGCGGAATTATCACCATTTTTTACCAAATTTTTTCCCAAATTTTTTTTCTATTTTTTGTATTCACCCAAATGTATTGTAAATACGTGTTTTAGATGTAAAATAATGTGAACTTAACGTTAAAAATATAAAAAGTATGATTAGTTTAATAGAAATGACTTAAGACGATATTTAGCGGATTCATCACCTGTATTTCAAAATTTTTTTACGACCTATTATATTCACCCAAATGTATTGTAAACACGTGTTTTAGATGTAAAATAATGTGAACTTAACGATAAAAATATAAAAAGTATGATTAGTTCAATACAAATGACATTAAACGATATTTAGCGGAATTATCACCATTTTTTACCAAATTTTTTTTCTATTTTTTGTATTCACCCAAATGTATTGTAAATACGTGTTTTAGATGTAAAATTATGTGAACTTAACGATAAAAATATAAAAAGTATGATTAGTTCAATACAAATGACTTTAAACGATATTTAGCGGAATTATCACCATTTTTTACCAAATTTTTTTTCTATTTTTTGTATTCACCCAAATGTATTGTAAACACGTGTTTTAGATGTAAAATTATGTGAACTTAACGTTAAAAATATAAAAAGTATGATTAGTTTAATAGAAATGACTTAAGACGATATTTAGCGGATTCATCACCTGTATTTCAAAATTTTTTTACGACCTTTTATATTCACCCAAATGTATTGTAAAGACGTGTTTTAGATGTAAAATAATGTGAACTTAACGATAAAAATATAAAAAGTATGATTAGTTCAATACAAATGACATTAAACGATATTTAGCGGAATTATCACCATTTTTTACCAAATTTTTTCCCAAATTTTTTCCCAAATTTTTTTTCTATTTTTTGTATTCACCCAAATGTATTGTAAATACGTGTTTTAGATGTAAAATAATGTGAACTTAACGATAAAAATATAAAAAGTATGATTAGTTCAATACAAATGACTTTAAACGATATTTAGCGGAATTATCACCATTTGTTACCAAATTTTTTCCCAAATTTTTTTTCTATTTTTTGTATTCACCCAAATGTATTGTAAATACGTGTTTTAGATGTTAAATTAATGTGAACTTAACGATAAAAATATAAAAAGTATGATTAGTTCAATACAAATGACTTTAAACGATATTTAGCGGAATTATCACCATTTTTTACCAAATTTTTTTTCTATTTTTTGTATTCACCCAAATGTATTGTAAACACGTGTTTTAGATGTAAAATAATCTGAACTTAACGTTAAAAATATAAAAAGTATGATTAGTTTAATAGAAATGACTTAAGACGATATTTAGCGGATTCATCACCTGTATTTCAAAATTTTTTTACGACCTTTTATATTCACCCAAATGTATTGTAAAGACGTGTTTTAGATGTAAAATAATGTGAACTTAACGATAAAAATATAAAAAGTATGATTAGTTCAATACAAATGACTTTAAACGATATTTAGCGGAATTATCACCATTTTTTACCAAATTTTTTTTCTATTTTTTGTATTCACCCAAATGTATTGTAAACACGTGTTTTAGATGTAAAATAATGTGAACTTAACGTTAAAAATATAAAAAGTATGATTAGTTTAATAGAAATGACTTAAGACGATATTTAGCGGATTCATCACCTGTATTTCAATATTTTTTTACGACCTTTTATATTCACCCAAATGTATTGTAAAGACGTGTTTTAGATGTAAAATTATGTGAACTTAACGATAAAAATATAAAAAGTATGATTAGTTCAATACAAATGACTTTAAACGATATTTAGCGGAATTATCACCATTTTTTACCCAATTTTTTCCCAAATTTTTTTTCTATTTTTTGTATTCACACAAATGTATTGTAAACACGTGTTTTAAATGTAAAATAATGTGAACTTAACGTTAAAAATATAAAAAGTATGATTAGTTTAATAGAAATGACTTAAGACGATATTTAGCGGATTCATCACCTGTATTTCAAAATTTTTTTACGACCTATTATATTCACCCAAATGTATTGTAAACACGTGTTTTAGATGTAAATTAATGTGAACTTAACGTTAAAAATATAAAAAGTATGATTAGTTTAATAGAAATGACTTTATACGATATTTAGCGGAATTATCACCATTTTTTACCAAATTTTTTCCCAAATTTTTTTTCTATTTTTTGTATTCACCCAAATGTATTGTAAATACGTGTTTTAGATGTAAAATAATGTGAACTTAACGTTAAAAATATAAAAAGTATGATTAGTTTAATAGAAATGACTTAAGACGATATTTAGCGGATTCATCACCTGTATTTCAAAATTTTTTTACGACCTATTATATTCACCCAAATGTATTGTAAACACGTGTTTTAGATGTAAAATAATGTGAACTTAACGTTAAAAATATAAAAAGTATGATTAGTTTAATAGAAATGACTTTATACGATATTTAGCGGAATTATCACCATTTTTTACCAAATTTTTTTTCTATTTTTTGTATTCACCCAAATGTATTGTAAAGACGTGTTTTAGATGTAAAATAATGTGAACTTAACGATAAAAATATAAAAAGTATGATTAGTTCAATACAAATGACATTAAACGATATTTAGCGGAATTATCACCATTTTTTACCAAATTTTTTTTCTATTTTTTGTATTCACCCAAATGTATTGTAAACACGTGTTTTAGATGTAAAATAATGTGAACTTAACGTTAAAAATATAAAAAGTATGATTAGTTTAATAGAAATGACTTAAGACGATATTTAGCGGATTCATCACCTGTATTTCAAAATTTTTTTACGACCTTTTATATTCACCCAAATGTATTGTAAAGACGTGTTTTAGATGTAAAATAATGTGAACTTAACGATAAAAATATAAAAAGTATGATTAGTTTAATAGAAATGACTTAAGACGATATTTAGCGGATTCATCACCTGTATTTCAATATTTTTTTACGACCTTTTATATTCACCCAAATGTATTGTAAAGACGTGTTTTAGATGTAAAATTATGTGAACTTAACGATAAAAATATAAAAAGTATGATTAGTTCAATACAAATGACTTTAAACGATATTTTGCGGAATTATCACCATTTTTTACCAAATTTTTTCCCAAATTTTTTTTCTATTTTTTGTATTCACCCAAATGTATTGTAAATACGTGTTTTAGATGTAAAATAATGTGAACTTAACGATAAAAATATAAAAAGTATGATTAGTTCAATACAAATGACTTTAAACGATATTTAGCGGAATTATCACCATTTTTTACCAAATTTTTTCCCAAATTTTTTTTCTATTTTTTGTATTCACCCAAATGTATTGTAAACACGTGTATTAGATGTAAAATAATGTGAACTTAACGTTTAAAATATAAAAAGTATGATTAGTTTAATAGAAATGACTTAAGACGATATTTAGCGGATTCATCACCTGTATTTCAAAATTTTTTTACGACCTTTTATATTCACCCAAATGTATTGTAAAGACGTGTTTTAGATGTAAAATAATTTGAACTTAACGATAAAAATATAAAAAGTGTGATTAGTTCAATACAAATGACTTTAAACGATATTTAGCGGAATTATCACCATTTTTTACCAAATTTTTTCCCAATTTTTTTTTCCATTTTTTGTATTCACCCAAATGTATTGTAAATACGTGTTTTAGATGTAAAATAATGTGAACTTAACGATAAAAATATAAAAAGTATGATTAGTTCAATACAAATGACTTTAAACGATATTTAGCGGAATTATCACCATTTTTTACCAAATTTTTTTTCTATTTTTTGTATTCACCCAAATGTATTGTAAACACGTGTTTTAGATGTAAAATAATGTGAACTTAACGTTAAAAATATAAAAAGTATGATTAGTTTAATAGAAATGACTTAAGACGATATTTAGCGGATTCATCACCTGTATTTCAAAATTTTTTTACGACCTTTTATATTCACCCAAATGTATTGTAAAGACGTGTTTTAGATGTAAAATAATTTGAACTTAACGATAAAAATATAAAAAGTATGATTAGTTCAATACAAATGACTTTAAACGATATTTAGCGGAATTATCACCATTTTTTACCAAATTTTTTCCCAAATTTTTTTTCTATTTTTTGTATTCACCCAAATGTATTGTAAATACGTGTTTTAGATGTAAAATAATGTGAACTTAACGTTAAAAATATAAAAAGTATGATTAGTTTAATAGAAATGACTTTATACGATATTTAGCGGAATTATCACCATTTTTTACCAAATTTTTTCCCAAATTTTTTTTCTATTTTTTGTATTCACCCAAATGTATTGTAAATACGTGTTTTAGATGTAAAATAATGTGAACTTAACGTTAAAAATATAAAAAGTATGATTAGTTTAATAGAAATGACTTAAGACGATATTTAGCGGATTCATCACCTGTATTTCAAAATTTTTTTACGACCTATTATATTCACCCAAATGTATTGTAAACACGTGTTTTAGATGTAAATTAATGTGAACTTAACGTTAAAAATATAAAAAGTATGATTAGTTTAATAGAAATGACTTTATACGATATTTAGCGGAATTATCACCATTTTTTACCAAATTTTTTTTTCTATTTTTTGTATTCACCCAAATGTATTGTAAATACGTGTTTTAGATGTAAAATTATGTGAACTTAACGATAAAAATATAAAAAGTATGATTAGTTCAATACAAATGACTTTATACGATATTTAGCGGAATTATCACCATTTTTTACCAAATTTTTTTTCTATTTTTTGTATTCACCCAAATGTATTGTAAACACGTGTTTTAGATGTAAAATAATGTGAACTTAACGTTAAAAATATAAAAAGTATGATTAGTTTAATAGAAATGACTTCAGACGATATTTAGCAGATTCATCACCTGTATTTCAAAATTTTTTTACGACCTTTTATATTCACCCAAATGTATTGTAAAGACGTGTTTTAGATGTAAAATAATGTGAACTTACCGATAAAAATATAAAAAGTATGATTAGTTCAATACAAATGACTTTAAACGATATTTAGCGGAATTATCACCATTTTTTACCCAATTTTTTCCCAAATTTTTTTTCTATTTTTTGTATTCACACAAATGTATTGTAAACACGTGTTTTAAATGTAAAATAATGTGAACTTAACGTTAAAAATATAAAAAGTATGATTAGTTTAATAGAAATGACTTAAGACGATATTTAGCGGATTCATCACCTGTATTTCAAAATTTTTTTACGACCTATTATATTCACCCAAATGTATTGTAAACACGTGTTTTAGATGTAAATTAATGTGAACTTAACGTTAAAAATATAAAAAGTATGATTAGTTTAATAGAAATGACTTTATACGATATTTAGCGGAATTATCACCATTTTTTACCAAATTTTTTCCCAAATTTTTTTTCTATTTTTTGTATTCACCCAAATGTATTGTAAATACGTGTTTTAGATGTAAAATAATGTGAACTTAACGTTAAAAATATAAAAAGTATGATTAGTTTAATAGAAATGACTTAAGACGATATTTAGCGGATTCATCACCTGTATTTCAAAATTTTTTTACGACCTATTATATTCACCCAAATGTATTGTAAACACGTGTTTTAGATGTAAAATAATGTGAACTTAACGTTAAAAATATAAAAAGTATGATTAGTTTAATAGAAATGACTTTATACGATATTTAGCGGAATTATCACCATTTTTTACCAAATTTTTTTTCTATTTTTTGTATTCACCCAAATGTATTGTAAATACGTGTTTTAGATGTAAAATTATGTGAACTTAACGATAAAAATATAAAAAGTATGATTAGTTCAATACAAATGACTTTAAACGATATTTAGCGGAATTATCACCATTTTTTACCAAATTTTTTTTCTATTTTTTGTATTCACCCAAATGTATTGTAAACACGTGTTTTAGATGTAAAATTATGTGAACTTAACGTTAAAAATATAAAAAGTATGATTAGTTTAATAGAAATGACTTAAGACGATATTTAGCGGATTCATCACCTGTATTTCAAAATTTTTTTACGACCTTTTATATTCACCCAAATGTATTGTAAAGACGTGTTTTAGATGTAAAATAATGTGAACTTAACGATAAAAATATAAAAAGTATGATTAGTTCAATACAAATGACATTAAACGATATTTAGCGGAATTATCACCATTTTTTACCAAATTTTTTCCCAAATTTTTTCCCAAATTTTTTTTCTATTTTTTGTATTCACCCAAATGTATTGTAAATACGTGTTTTAGATGTAAAATAATGTGAACTTAACGATAAAAATATAAAAAGTATGATTAGTTCAATACAAATGACTTTAAACGATATTTAGCGGAATTATCACCATTTGTTACCAAATTTTTTCCCAAATTTTTTTTCTATTTTTTGTATTCACCCAAATGTATTGTAAATACGTGTTTTAGATGTTAAATTAATGTGAACTTAACGATAAAAATATAAAAAGTATGATTAGTTCAATACAAATGACTTTAAACGATATTTAGCGGAATTATCACCATTTTTTACCAAATTTTTTTTCTATTTTTTGTATTCACCCAAATGTATTGTAAACACGTGTTTTAGATGTAAAATAATGTGAACTTAACGTTAAAAATATAAAAAGTATGATTAGTTTAATAGAAATGACTTAAGACGATATTTAGCGGATTCATCACCTGTATTTCAAAATTTTTTTACGACCTTTTATATTCACCCAAATGTATTGTAAAGACGTGTTTTAGATGTAAAATAATGTGAACTTAACGATAAAAATATAAAAAGTATGATTAGTTCAATACAAATGACTTTAAACGATATTTAGCGGAATTATCACCATTTTTTACCAAATTTTTTTTCTATTTTTTGTATTCACCCAAATGTATTGTAAACACGTGTTTTAGATGTAAAATAATGTGAACTTAACGTTAAAAATATAAAAAGTATGATTAGTTTAATAGAAATGACTTAAGACGATATTTAGCGGATTCATCACCTGTATTTCAATATTTTTTTACGACCTTTTATATTCACCCAAATGTATTGTAAAGACGTGTTTTAGATGTAAAATTATGTGAACTTAACGATAAAAATATAAAAAGTATGATTAGTTCAATACAAATGACTTTAAACGATATTTAGCGGAATTATCACCATTTTTTACCCAATTTTTTCCCAAATTTTTTTTCTATTTTTTGTATTCACACAAATGTATTGTAAACACGTGTTTTAAATGTAAAATAATGTGAACTTAACGTTAAAAATATAAAAAGTATGATTAGTTTAATAGAAATGACTTAAGACGATATTTAGCGGATTCATCACCTGTATTTCAAAATTTTTTTACGACCTATTATATTCACCCAAATGTATTGTAAACACGTGTTTTAGATGTAAAATAATGTGAACTTAACGTTAAAAATATAAAAAGTATGATTAGTTTAATAGAAATGACTTTATACGATATTTAGCGGAATTATCACCATTTTTTACCAAATTTTTTCCCAAATTTTTTTTCTATTTTTTGTATTCACCCAAATGTATTGTAAATACGTGTTTTAGATGTAAAATAATGTGAACTTAACGATAAAAATATAAAAAGTATGATTAGTTCAATACAAATGACTTTAAACGATATTTAGCGGAATTATCACCATTTTTTACCAAATTTTTTTTCTATTTTTTGTATTCACCCAAATGTATTGTAAACACGTGTTTTAGATGTAAAATAATGTGAACTTAACGTTAAAAATATAAAAAGTATGATTAGTTTAATAGAAATGACTTAAGACGATATTTAGCGGATTCATCACCTGTATTTCAAAATTTTTTTACGACCTTTTATATTCACCCAAATGTATTGTAAAGACGTGTTTTAGATGTAAAATAATGTGAACTTAACGATAAAAATATAAAAAGTATGATTAGTTTAATAGAAATGACTTAAGACGATATTTAGCGGATTCATCACCTGTATTTCAATATTTTTTTACGACCTTTTATATTCACCCAAATGTATTGTAAAGACGTGTTTTAGATGTAAAATTATGTGAACTTAACGATAAAAATATAAAAAGTATGATTAGTTCAATACAAATGACTTTAAATGATATTTAGCGGAATTATCACCATTTTTTACCAAATTTTTTCCCAATTTTTTTTTCTATTTTTTGTATTCACCCAAATGTATTGTAAATACGTGTTTTAGATGTAAAATAATGTGAACTTAACGATAAAAATATAAAAAGTATGATTAGTTCAATACAAATGACTTTAAACGATATTTAGCGGAATTATCACCATTTTTTACCAAATTTTTTTTCTATTTTTTGTATTCACCCAAATGTATTGTAAACACGTGTTTTAGATGTAAAATAATGTGAACTTAACGTTAAAAATATAAAAAGTATGATTAGTTTAATAGAAATGACTTAAGACGACATTTAGCGGATTCATCACCTGTATTTCAAAATTTTTTTACGACCTTTTATATTCACCCAAATGTATTGTAAAGACGTGTTTTAGATGTAAAATAATTTGAACTTAACGATAAAAATATAAAAAGTATGATTAGTTCAATACAAATGACTTTAAACGATATTTAGCGGAATTATCACCATTTTTTACCAAATTTTTTCCCAAATTTTTTTTCTATTTTTTGTATTCACCCAAATGTATTGTAAATACGTGTTTTAGATGTAAAATAATGTGAACTTAACGATAAAAATATAAAAAGTATGATTAGTTCAATACAAATGACTTTAAACGATATTTAGCGGAATTATCACCATTTTTTACCCAATTTTTTCCCAAATTTTTTTTCTATTTTTTGTATTCACCCAAATGTATTGTATACACGTGTTTTAGATGTAAAATAATGTGAACTTAACGTTAAAAATATAAAAAGTATGATTAGTTTAATAGAAATGACATAAGACGATATTTAGCGGATTCATCACCTGTAATTCAAAATTTTTTTACGACCTTTTATATTCACCCAAATGTATTGTAAAGACGTGTTTTAGATGTAAAATAATGTGAACTTAACGATAAAAATATAAAAAGTATGATTAGGTCAATACAAATGACTTTAAACGATATTTAGCGGAATTATCACCATTTTTTACCAAATTTTTTCCCAAATTTTTTTTCTATTTTTTGTATTCACCCAAATGTATTGTAAACACGTGTATTAGATGTAAAATAATGTGAACTTAACGTTAAAAATATAAAAAGTATGATTAGTTTAATAGAAATGACTTAAGACGATATTTAGCGGATTCATCACCTGTATTTCAAAATTTTTTTACGACCTTTTATATTCACCCAAATGTATTGTAAAGACGTGTTTTAGATGTAAAATTATGTGAACTTAACGATAAAAATATAAAAAGTATGATTAGTTCAATACAAATGACTTTAAATGATATTTAGCGGAATTATCACCATTTTTTACCAAATTTTTTTCCAAATTTTTTTTCTATTTTTTGTATTCACCCAAATGTATTGTAAATACGTGTTTTAGATGTAAAATATTGTGAACTTAACGATAAAAATATAAAAAGTATGATTAGTTCAATACAAATGACTTTAAACGATATTTAGCGGAATTATCACCATTTTTTACCAAATTTTTTTTCTATTTTTTGTATTCACCCAAATGTATTGTAAACACGTGTTTTAGATGTAAAATAATGTGAACTTAACGTTAAAAATATAAAAAGTATGATTAGTTTAATAGAAATGACTTAAGACGATATTTAGCGGATTCATCACCTGTATTTCAAAATTTTTTTACGACCTTTTATATTCACCCAAATGTATTGTAAAGACGTGTTTTAGATGTAAAATAATTTGAACTTAACGATAAAAATATAAAAAGTATGATTAGTTCAATACAAATGACTTTAAACGATATTTAGCGGAATTATCACCATTTTTTACCAAATTTTTTCCCAATTTTTTTTTCTATTTTTTGTATTCACCCAAATGTATTGTAAATACGTGTTTTAGATGTAAAATAGTGTGAACTTAACGATAAAAATATAAAAAGTATGATTAGTTCAATACAAATGACTTTAAACGATATTTAGCGGAATTATTACCATTTTTTACCAAATTTTTTTTCTATTTTTTGTATTCACCCAAATGTATTGTAAACACGTGTATTAGATGTAAAATAATGTGAACTTAACGTTAAAAATATAAAAAGTATGATTAGTTCAATACAAATGACATTAAACGATATTTAGCGGAATTATCACCATTTTTTACCAAATTTTTTCCCAAATTTTTTTTCTATTTTTTGTATTCACCCAAATGTATTGTAAATACGTGTTTTAGATGTAAAATAATGTGAACTTAACGATAAAAATATAAAAAGTATGATTAGTTCAATACAAATGACTTTAAACGATATTTAGCGGAATTATCACCATTTTTTACCAAATTTTTTCCCAAATTTTTTTTCTATTTTTTGTATTCACCCAAATGTATTGTAAATACGTGTTTTAGATGTAAAATAATGTGAACTTAACGATAAAAATATAAAAAGTATGATTAGTTCAATACAAATGACTTTAAACGATATTTAGCGGAATTATCACCATTTTTTACCCAATTTTTTCCCAAATTTTTTTTCTATTTTTTGTATTCACCCAAATGTATTGTATACACGTGTTTTAGATGTAAAATAATCTGAACTTAACGTTAAAAATATAAAAAGTATGATTAGTTTAATAGAAATGACTTAAGACGATATTTAGCGGATTCATCACCTGTATTTCAAAATTTTTTTACGACCTTTTATATTCACCCAAATGTATTGTAAAGACGTGTTTTAGATGTAAAATAATGTGAACTTAACGATAAAAATATAAAAAGTATGATTAGTTCAATACAAATGACTTTAAACGATATTTAGCGGAATTATCACCATTTTTTACCAAATTTTTTCCCAAATTTTTTTTCTATTTTTTGTATTCACCCAAATGTATTGTAAAGACGTGTTTTAGATGTAAAATAATGTGAACTTAACGATAAAAATATAAAAAGTATGATTAGTTCAATACAAATGACTTTAAACGATATTTAGCGGAATTATCACCATTTTTTACCAAATTTTTTCCCAAATTTTTTTTCTATTTTTTGTATTCACCCAAATGTATTGTAAATACGTGTTTTAGATGTAAAATAATGTGAACTTAACGATAAAAATATAAAAAGTATGATTAGTTCAATACAAATGACTTTAAACGATATTTAGCGGAATTATCACCATTTTTTACCCAATTTTTTCCCAAATTTTTTTTCTATTTTTTGTATTCACCCAAATGTATTGTATACACGTGTTTTAGATGTAAAATAATGTGAACTTAACGTTAAAAATATAAAAAGTATGATTAGTTTAATAGAAATGACTTAAGACGGTATTTTGCGGAATTATCACCATTTTTTACCAAATTTTTTCCCAAATTTTTTTTCTATTTTTTGTATTCACCCAAATGTATTGTAAATACGTGTTTTAGATGTAAAATAATGTGAACTTAACGATAAAAATATAAAAAGTATGATTAGTTCAATACAAATGACTTTAAACGATATTTAGCGGAATTATCACCATTTTTTACCCAATTTTTTCCCAAATTTTTTTTCTATTTTTTGTATTCACCCAAATGTATTGTATACACGTGTTTTAGATGTAAAATAATCTGAACTTAACGTTAAAAATATAAAAAGTATGATTAGTTTAATAGAAATGACTTAAGACGATATTTAGCGGATTCATCACCTGTATTTCAAAATTTTTTTACGACCTTTTATATTCACCCAAATGTATTGTAAAGACGTGTTTTAGATGTAAAATAATGTGAACTTAACGATAAAAATATAAAAAGTATGATTAGTTCAATACAAATGACTTTAAACGATATTTAGCGGAATTATCACCATTTTTTACCAAATTTTTTCCCAAATTTTTTTTCTATTTTTTGTATTCACCCAAATGTATTGTAAAGACGTGTTTTAGATGTAAAATAATGTGAACTTAACGATAAAAATATAAAAAGTATGATTAGTTCAATACAAATGACTTTAAACGATATTTAGCGGAATTATCACCATTTTTTACCAAATTTTTTCCCAAATTTTTTTTCTATTTTTTGTATTCACCCAAATGTATTGTAAATACGTGTTTTAGATGTAAAATAATGTGAACTTAACGATAAAAATATAAAAAGTATGATTAGTTCAATACAAATGACTTTAAACGATATTTAGCGGAATTATCACCATTTTTTACCCAATTTTTTCCCAAATTTTTTTTCTATTTTTTGTATTCACCCAAATGTATTGTATACACGTGTTTTAGATGTAAAATAATGTGAACTTAACGTTAAAAATATAAAAAGTATGATTAGTTTAATAGAAATGACTTAAGACGGTATTTTGCGGAATTATCACCATTTTTTACCAAATTTTTTCCCAAATTTTTTTTCTATTTTTTGTATTCACCCAAATGTATTGTAAATACGTGTTTTAGATGTAAAATAATGTGAACTTAACGATAAAAATATAAAAAGTATGATTAGTTCAATACAAATGACTTTAAACGATATTTAGCGGAATTATCACCATTTTTTACCCAATTTTTTCCCAAATTTTTTTTCTATTTTTTGTATTCACCCAAATGTATTGTATACACGTGTTTTAGATGTAAAATAATGTGAACTTAACGTTAAAAATATAAAAAGTATGATTAGTTTAATAGAAATGACTTAAGACGGTATTTAGCGGATTCATCACCTGTATTTCAAAATTTTTTTACGACCTTTTATATTCACCCAAATGTATTGTAAAGACGTGTTTTAGATGTAAAATAATGTGAACTTAACGATAAAAATATAAAAAGTATGATTAGTTCAATACAAATGACTTTAAACGATATTTAGCGGAATTATCACCATTTTTTACCAAATTTTTTTTCTATTTTTTGTATTCACCCAAATGTATTGTAAACACGTGTTTTAGATGTAAAATAATGTGAACTTAACGTTAAAAATATAAAAAGTATGATTAGTTTAATAGAAATGACTTAAGACGATATTTAGCGGATTCATCACCTGTATTTCAATATTTTTTTACGACCTTTTATATTCACCCAAATGTATTGTAAAGACGTGTTTTAGATGTAAAATTATGTGAACTTAACGATAAAAATATAAAAAGTATGATTAGTTCAATACAAATGACTTTAAACGATATTTAGCGGAATTATCACCATTTTTTAACAAATTTTTTCCCAAATTTTTTTTCTATTTTTTGTATTCACCCAAATGTATTGTAAATACGTGTTTTAGATGTAAAATAATGTGAACTTAACGATAAAAATATAAAAAGTATGATTAGTTCAATACAAATGACTTTAAACGATATTTAGCGGAATTATCACCATTTTTTACCAAATTTTTTTTCTATTTTTTGTACTCACCCAAATGTTTTGTAAACACGTGTTTTAGATGTAAAATAATGTGAACTTAACGTTAAAAATATAAAAAGTATGATTAGTTTTATAGAAATGACTTAAGACGATATTTAGCGGATTCATCACTGTATTTCAAAATTTTTTTACGACCTTTTATATTCACCCAAATGTATTGTAAAGACGTGTTTTAGATGTAAAATAATGTGAACTTAACGATAAAAATATAAAAAGTATGATTAGTTCAATACAAATGACTTTAAACGATATTTAGCGGAATTATCACCATTTTTTACCAAATTTTTTCCCAAATTTTTTTTCTATTTTTTGTATTCACCCAAATGTATTGTAAATACGTGTTTTAGATGTAAAATAATGTGAACTTAACGATAAAAATATAAAAAGTATGATTAGTTCAATACAAATGACTTTAAACGATATTTAGCGGAATTATCACCATTTTTTACCCAATTTTTTCCCAAATTTTTTTTCTATTTTTTGTATTCACCCAAATGTATTGTATACACGTGTTTTAGATGTAAAATAATCTGAACTTAACGTTAAAAATATAAAAAGTATGATTAGTTTAATAGAAATGACTTAAGACGATATTTAGCGGATTCATCACCTGTATTTCAAAATTTTTTTACGACCTTTTATATTCACCCAAATGTATTGTAAAGACGTGTTTTAGATGTAAAATAATGTGAACTTAACGATAAAAATATAAAAAGTATGATTAGTTCAATACAAATGACTTTAAACGATATTTAGCGGAATTATCACCATTTTTTACCAAATTTTTTTTCTATTTTTTGTATTCACCCAAATGTATTGTAAACACGTGTTTTAGATGTAAAATAATGTGAACTTAACGTTAAAAATATAAAAAGTATGATTAGTTCAATACAAATGACTTTAAACGATATTTAGCGGAATTATCACCATTTTTTACCCAATTTTTTCCCAAATTTTTTTTCTATTTTTTGTATTCACCCAAATGTATTGTATACACGTGTTTTAGATGTAAAATAATGTGAACTTAACGTTAAAAATATAAAAAGTATGATTAGTTTAATAGAAATGACTTAAGACGATATTTAGCTGATTCATCACCTGTATTTCAAAATTTTTTTACGACCTTTTATATTCACCCAAATGTATTGTAAAGACGTGTTTTAGATGTAAAATAATGTGAACTTAACGATAAAAATATAAAAAGTATGATTAGTTCAATACAAATGACTTTAAACGATATTTAGCGGAATTATCACCATTTTTTAACAAATTTTTTCCCAAATTTTTTTTCTATTTTTTGTATTCACCCAAATGTATTGTAAATACGTGTTTTAGATGTAAAATAATGTGAACTTAACGATAAAAATATAAAAAGTATGATTAGTTCAATACAAATGACTTTAAACGATATTTAGCGGAATTATCACCATTTTTTACCAAATTTTTTTTCTATTTTTTGTATTCACCCAAATGTATTGTAAACACGTGTTTTAGATGTAAAATAATGTGAACTTAACGTTAAAAATATAAAAAGTATGATTAGTTTAATAGAAATGACTTAAGACGATATTTAGCGGATTCATCACCTGTATTTCAATATTTTTTTACGACCTTTTATATTCACCCAAATGTATTGTAAAGACGTGTTTTAGATGTAAAATTATGTGAACTTAACGATAAAAATATAAAAAGTATGATTAGTTCAATACAAATGACTTTAAACGATATTTTGCGGAATTATCACCATTTTTTACCAAATTTTTTCCCAAATTTTTTTTCTATTTTTTGTATTCACCCAAATGTATTGTAAATACGTGTTTTAGATGTAAAATAATGTGAACTTAACGATAAAAATATAAAAAGTATGATTAGTTCAATACAAATGACTTTAAACGATATTTAGCGGAATTATCACCATTTTTTACCCAATTTTTTCCCAAATTTTTTTTCTATTTTTTGTATTCACCCAAATGTATTGTATACACGTGTTTTAGATGTAAAATAATGTGAACTTAACGTTAAAAATATAAAAAGTATGATTAGTTTAATAGAAATGACTTAAGACGGTATTTAGCGGATTCATCACCTGTATTTCAAAATTTTTTTACGACCTTTTATATTCACCCAAATGTATTGTAAAGACGTGTTTTAGATGTAAAATAATGTGAACTTAACGATAAAAATATAAAAAGTATGATTAGTTCAATACAAATGACTTTAAACGATATTTAGCGGAATTATCACCATTTTTTACCAAATTTTTTTTCTATTTTTTGTATTCACCCAAATGTATTGTAAACACGTGTTTTAGATGTAAAATAATGTGAACTTAACGTTAAAAATATAAAAAGTATGATTAGTTTAATAGAAATGACTTAAGACGATATTTAGCGGATTCATCACCTGTATTTCAATATTTTTTTACGACCTTTTATATTCACCCAAATGTATTGTAAAGACGTGTTTTAGATGTAAAATAATGTGAACTTAACGATAAAAATATAAAAAGTATGATTAGTTCAATACAAATGACTTTAAACGATATTTAGCGGAATTATCACCATTTTTTACCAAATTTTTTCCCAAATTTTTTTTCTATTTTTTGTATTCACCCAAATGTATTGTAAATACGTGTTTTAGATGTAAAATAATGTGAACTTAACGATAAAAATATAAAAAGTATGATTAGTTCAATACAAATGACTTTAAACGATATTTAGCGGAATTATCACCATTTTTTAGCCAATTTTTTCCCAAATTTTTTTTCTATTTTTTGTATTCACCCAAATGTATTGTATACACGTGTTTTAGATGTAAAATAATCTGAACTTAACGTTAAAAATATAAAAAGTATGATTAGTTTAATAGAAATGACTTAAGACGATATTTAGCGGATTCATCACCTGTATTTCAAAATTTTTTTACGACCTTTTATCTTCACCCAAATGTATTGTAAAGACGTGTTTTAGATGTAAAATAATGTGAACTTAACGATAAAAATATAAAAAGTATGATTAGTTCAATACAAATGACTTTAAACGATATTTAGCGGAATTATCACCATTTTTTACCAAATTTTTTTTCTATTTTTTGTATTCACCCAAATGTATTGTAAACACGTGTTTTAGATGTAAAATAATGTGAACTTAACGTTAAAAATATAAAAAGTATGATTAGTTTAATAGAAATGACTTAAGACGATATTTAGCGGATTCATCACCTGTATTTCAATATTTTTTTACGACCTTTTATATTCACCCAAATGTATTGTAAAGACGTGTTTTAGATGTAAAATTATGTGAACTTAACGATAAAAATATAAAAAGTATGATTAGTTCAATACAAATGACTTTAAACGATATTTTGCGGAATTATCACCATTTTTTACCAAATTTTTTCCCAAATTTTTTTTCTATTTTTTGTATTCACCCAAATGTATTGTAAATACGTGTTTTAGATGTAAAATAATGTGAACTTAACGATAAAAATATAAAAGTATGATTAGTTCAATACAAATGACTTTAAACGATATTTAGCGGAATTATCACCATTTTTTACCCAATTTTTTCCCAAATTTTTTTTCTATTTTTTGTATTCACCCAAATGTATTGTATACACGTGTTTTAGATGTAAAATAATGTGAACTTAACGTTAAAAATATAAAAAGTATGATTAGTTTAATAGAAATGACTTAAGACGATATTTAGCGGATTCATCACCTGTATTTCAAAATTTTTTTACGACCTATTATATTCACCCAAATGTATTGTAAAGACGTGTTTTAGATGTAAAATAATGTGAACTTAACGATAAAAATATAAAAAGTATGATTAGTTCAATACAAATGACTTTAAACGATATTTAGCGGAATTATCACCATTTTTTAACAAATTTTTTCCCAAATTTTTTTTCTATTTTTTGTATTCACCCAAATGTATTGTAAATACGTGTTTTAGATGTAAAATAATGTGAACTTAACGATAAAAATATAAAAAGTATGATTAGTTCAATACAAATGACTTTAAACGATATTTAGCGGAATTATCACCATTTTTTACCAAATTTTTTTTCTATTTTTTGTACTCACCCAAATGTTTTGTAAACACGTGTTTTAGATGTAAAATAATGTGAACTTAACGTTAAAAATATAAAAAGTATGATTAGTTTTATAGAAATGACTTAAGACGATATTTAGCGGATTCATCACTGTATTTCAAAATTTTTTTACGACCTTTTATATTCACCCAAATGTATTGTAAAGACGTGTTTTAGATGTAAAATAATGTGAACTTAACGATAAAAATATAAAAAGTATGATTAGTTCAATACAAATGACTTTAAACGATATTTAGCGGAATTATCACCATTTTTTACCAAATTTTTTCCCAAATTTTTTTTCTATTTTTTGTATTCACCCAAATGTATTGTAAATACGTGTTTTAGATGTAAAATAATGTGAACTTAACGATAAAAATATAAAAAGTATGATTAGTTCAATACAAATGACTTTAAACGATATTTAGCGGAATTATCACCATTTTTTACCCAATTTTTTCCCAAATTTTTTTTCTATTTTTTGTATTCACCCAAATGTATTGTATACACGTGTTTTAGATGTAAAATAATCTGAACTTAACGTTAAAAATATAAAAAGTATGATTAGTTTAATAGAAATGACTTAAGACGATATTTAGCGGATTCATCACCTGTATTTCAAAATTTTTTTACGACCTTTTATATTCACCCAAATGTATTGTAAAGACGTGTTTTAGATGTAAAATAATGTGAACTTAACGATAAAAATATAAAAAGTATGATTAGTTCAATACAAATGACTTTAAACGATATTTAGCGGAATTATCACCATTTTTTACCAAATTTTTTTTCTATTTTTTGTATTCACCCAAATGTATTGTAAACACGTGTTTTAGATGTAAAATAATGTGAACTTAACGTTAAAAATATAAAAAGTATGATTAGTTTAATAGAAATGACTTAAGACGATATTTAGCGGATTCATCACCTGTATTTCAATATTTTTTTACGACCTTTTATATTCACCCAAATGTATTGTAAAGACGTGTTTTAGATGTAAAATTATGTGAACTTAACGATAAAAATATAAAAAGTATGATTAGTTCAATACAAATGACTTTAAACGATATTTTGCGGAATTATCACCATTTTTTACCAAATTTTTTCCCAAATTTTTTTTCTATTTTTTGTATTCACCCAAATGTATTGTATATACGTGTTTTAGATGTAAAATAATGTGAACTTAACGATAAAAATATAAAAAGTATTATTAGTTCAATACAAATGACTTTAAACGATATTTAGCGGAATTATCACCATTTTTTACCCAATTTTTTCCCAAATTTTTTTTCTATTTTTTGTATTCACCCAAATGTATTGTATACACGTGTTTTAGATGTAAAATAATGTGAACTTAACGTTAAAAATATAAAAAGTATGATTAGTTTAATAGAAATGACTTAAGACGATATTTAGCTGATTCATCACCTGTATTTCAAAATTTTTTTACGACCTTTTATATTCACCCAAATGTATTGTAAAGACGTGTTTTAGATGTAAAATAATGTGAACTTAACGATAAAAATATAAAAAGTATGATTAGTTCAATACAAATGACTTTAAACGATATTTAGCGGAATTATCACCATTTTTTAACAAATTTTTTCCCAAATTTTTTTTCTATTTTTTGTATTCACCCAAATGTATTGTAAATACGTGTTTTAGATGTAAAATAATGTGAACTTAACGATAAAAATATAAAAAGTATGATTAGTTCAATACAAATGACTTTAAACGATATTTAGCGGAATTATCACCATTTTTTACCAAATTTTTTTTCTATTTTTTGTACTCACCCAAATGTTTTGTAAACACGTGTTTTAGATGTAAAATAATGTGAACTTAACGTTAAAAATATAAAAAGTATGATTAGTTTAATAGAAATGACTTAAGACGATATTTAGCGGATTCATCACTGTATTTCAAAATTTTTTTACGACCTTTTATATTCACCCAAATGTATTGTAAAGACGTGTTTTAGATGTAAAATAATGTGAACTTAACGATAAAAATATAAAAAGTATGATTAGTTCAATACAAATTACTTTAAACGATATTTAGCGGAATTATCACCATTTTTTACCCAATTTTTTCCCAAATTTTTTTTCTATTTTTTGTATTCACCCAAATGTATTGTAAATACGTGTTTTAGATGTAAAATAGTGTGAACTTAACGATAAAAATATAAAAAGTATGATTAGTTCAATACAAATGACTTTAAACGATATTTAGCGGAATTATTACCATTTTTTACCAAATTTTTTTTCTATTTTTTGTATTCACCCAAATGTATTGTAAACACGTGTATTAGATGTAAAATAATGTGAACTTAACGTTAAAAATATAAAAAGTATGATTAGTTTAATAGAAATGACTTAAGACGATATTTAGCGGATTCATCACCTGTATTTCAAAATTTTTTTACGACCTTTTATATTCACCCAAATGTATTGTAAAGACGTGTTTTAGATGTAAAATTATGTGAACTTAACGATAAAAATATAAAAAGTATGATTAGTTCAATACAAATGACTTAAAACGATATTTAGCGGAATTATCACAATTTTTTACCAAATTTTTTTTCTATTTTTTGTATTCACCCAAATGTATTGTAAATACGTGTTTTAGATGTAAAATAATGTGAACTTAACGATAAAAATATAAAAAGTATGATTAGTTCAATACAAATGACTTTAAACGATATTTAGCGGAATTATCACCATTTTTTACCAAATTTTTTTTCTATTTTTTGTATTCACCCAAATGTATTGTAAACACGTGTTTTAGATGTAAAATAATGTGAACTTAACATTAAAAATATAAAAAGTATGATTAGTTTAATAGAAATGACTTAAGACGATATTTAGCGGATTCATCACCTGAATTTCAAAATTTTTTTACGACCTTTTATAATCACCCAAATGTATTGTAAAGACGTGTTTTAGATATAAAATAATGTGAACTTAACGATAAAAATATAAAAAGTATGATTAGTTCAATACAAATGACTTTAAACGATATTTAGCGGAATTATCACCATTTTTTACCAAATTTTTTCCCAAATTTTTTTCCTATTTTTTTTATTCACCCAAATGTATTATAAATACGTGTTTTAGATGTAAAATAATGTGAACTTAACGATAAAAATATAAAAAGTATGATTAGTTCAATACAAATGACTTTAAACGATATTTAGTGGAATTATCACCATTTTTTACCAAATTTTTTTTCTATTTTTTGTATTCACCCAAATGTATTGTAAACACGTGTTTTAGATGTAAAATTATGTGAACTTAACGTTAAAAATATAAAAAGTATGATTAGTTTAATAGAAATGACTTAAGACGATATTTAGCGGATTCATCACCTGTATTTCAAAATTTTTTTACGACCTTTTATATTCACCCAAATGTATTGTAAAGAAGTGTTTTAGATGTAAAATTATGTGAACTTAACGATAAAAATATAAAAAGTATGATTAGTTCAATACAAATGACTTTAAACGATATTTAGCGGAATTATCACCATTTTTTACCCAATTTTTTCCCAAATTTTTTTTCTATTTTTTGTATTCACCCAAATGTATTGTAAATACGTGTTTTAGATGTAAAATAGTGTGAACTTAACGATAAAAATATAAAAAGTATGATTAGTTCAATACAAATGACTTTAAACGATATTTAGCGGAATTATTACCATTTTTTACCAAATTTTTTTTCTATTTTTTGTATTCACCCAAATGTATTGTAAACACGTGTATTAGATGTAAAATAATGTGAACTTAACGTTAAAAATATAAAAAGTATGATTAGTTTAATAGAAATGACTTAAGACGATATTTAGCGGATTCATCACCTGTATTTCAAAATTTTTTTACGACCTTTTATATTCACCCAAATGTATTGTAAAGACGTGTTTTAGATGTAAAATTATGTGAACTTAACGATAAAAATATAAAAAGTATGATTAGTTCAATACAAATGACTTAAAACGATATTTAGCGGAATTATCACAATTTTTTACCAAATTTTTTTTCTATTTTTTGTATTCACCCAAATGTATTGTAAATACGTGTTTTAGATGTAAAATAATGTGAACTTAACGATAAAAATATAAAAAGTATGATTAGTTCAATACAAATGACTTTAAACGATATTTAGCGGAATTATCACCATTTTTTACCAAATTTTTTTTCTATTTTTTGTATTCACCCAAATGTATTGTAAACACGTGTTTTAGATGTAAAATAATGTGAACTTAACATTAAAAATATAAAAAGTATGATTAGTTTAATAGAAATGACTTAAGACGATATTTAGCGGATTCATCACCTGTATTTCAAAATTTTTTTACGACCTTTTATAATCACCCAAATGTATTGTAAAGACGTGTTTTAGATATAAAATAATGTGAACTTAACGATAAAAATATAAAAAGTATGATTAGTTCAATACAAATGACTTTAAACGATATTTAGCGGAATTATCACCATTTTTTACCAAATTTTTTCCCAAATTTTTTTTCTATTTTTTTTATTCACCCAAATGTATTATAAATACGTGTTTTAGATGTAAAATAATGTGAACTTAACGATAAAAATATAAAAAGTATGATTAGTTCAATACAAATGACTTTAAACGATATTTAGTGGAATTATCACCATTTTTTACCAAATTTTTTTTCTATTTTTTGTATTCACCCAAATGTATTGTAAACACGTGTTTTAGATGTAAAATTATGTGAACTTAACGTTAAAAATATAAAAAGTATGATTAGTTTAATAGAAATGACTTAAGACGATATTTAGCGGATTCATCACCTGTATTTCAAAATTTTTTTACGACCTTTTATATTCACCCAAATGTATTGTAAAGAAGTGTTTTAGATGTAAAATTATGTGAACTTAACGATAAAAATATAAAAAGTATGATTAGTTCAATACAAATGACTTTAAACGATATTTAGCGGAATTATCACCATTTTTTACCAAATTTTTTTTCTATTTTTTGTATTCACCCAAATGTATTGTAAATACGTGTTTTAGATGTAAAATAATGTGAACTTAACGATAAAAATATAAAAAGTATGATTAGTTCAATACAAATGACTTTAAACGATATTTAGCGGAATTATCACCATTTTTTACCAAATTTTTTTTCTATTTTTTGTATTCACCCAAATGTATTGTAAACACGTGTTTTAGATGTAAAATAATGTGAACTTAACGTTAAAAATATAAAAAGTATGATTAGTTTAATAGAAATGACTTAAGACGATATTTAGCGGATTCATCACCTGTATTTCAAAATTTTTTTACGACCTTTTATATTCACCCAAATGTATTGTAAAGACGTGTTTTAGATGTAAAATAATGTGAACTTAACGATAAAAATATAAAAAGTATGATTAGTTCAATACAAATGACTTTAAACGATATTTAGCGGAATTATCACCATTTTTTACCAAATTTTTTCCCAAATTTTTTTTCTATTTTTTGTATTCACCCAAATGTATTGTAAATACGTGTTTTAGATGTAAAATAATGTGAACTTAACGATAAAAATATAAAAAGTATGATTAGTTTAATAGAAATGACTTAAGACGATATTTAGCGGATTCATCACCTGTATTTCAATATTTTTTTACGACCTTTTATATTCACACAAATGTATTGTAAACACGTGTTTTAAATGTAAAATAATGTGAACTTAACGTTAAAAATATAAAAAGTATGATTAGTTTAATAGAAATGACTTAAGACGATATTTAGCGGATTCATCACCTGTATTTCAAAATTTTTTTACGACCTATTATATTCACCCAAATGTATTGTAAACACGTGTTTTAGATGTAAAATAATGTGAACTTAACGATAAAAATATAAAAAGTATGATTAGTTCAATACAAATGACTTTAAACGATATTTAGCGGAATTATCACCATTTTTTACCCAATTTTTTCCCAAATTTTTTTACGACCTTTTATATTCACCCAAATGTATTGTAAAGACGTGTTTTAGATGTAAAATAATGTGAACTTAACGATAAAAATATAAAAAGTATGATTAGTTCAATACAAATGACTTTAAACGATATTTAGCGGAATTATCACCATTTTTTACCAAATTTTTTCCCAAATTTTTTTTCTATTTTTTGTATTCACCCAAATGTATTGTAAATACGTGTTTTAGATGTAAAATAATGTGAACTTAACGATAAAAATATAAAAAGTATGATTAGTTCAATACAAATGACTTTAAACGATATTTAGCGGAATTATCACCATTTTTTACCAAATTTTTTTTCTATTTTTTGTATTCACCCAAATGTATTGTAAACACGTGTTTTAGATGTAAAATTATGTGAACTTAACGTTAAAAATATAAAAAGTATGATTAGTTTAATAGAAATGACTTAAGACGATATTTAGCGGATTCATCACCTGTATTTCAAAATTTTTTTACGACCTTTTATATTCACCCAAATGTATTGTAAAGACGTGTTTTAGATGTAAAATTATGTGAACTTAACGATAAAAATATAAAAAGTATGATTAGTTCAATACAAATGACTTTAAACGATATTTAGCGGAATTATCACCATTTTTTACCAAATTTTTTTTCTATTTTTTGTATTCACCCAAATGTATTGTAAATACGTGTTTTAGATGTAAAATAATGTGAACTTAACGATAAAAATATAAAAAGTATGATTAGTTCAATACAAATGACTTTAAACGATATTTAGCGGAATTATCACCATTTTTTACCAAATTTTTTCCCAAATTTTTTTTCTATTTTTTGTATTCACCCAAATGTATTGTAAATACGTGTTTTAGATGTAAAATAATGTGAACTTAACGATAAAAATATAAAAAGTATGATTAGTTTAATAGAAATGACTTTATACGATATTTAGCGGAATTATCACCATTTTTTACCAAATTTTTTCCCAAATTTTTTTTATATTTTTTGTATTCACCCAAATGTATTGTAAATACGTGTTTTAGATGTAAAATAATCTGAACTTAACGTTAAAAATATAAAAAGTATGATTAGTTTAATAGAAATGACTTAAGACGATATTTAGCGGATTCATCACCTGTATTTCAAAATTTTTTTACGACCTTTTATATTCACCCAAATGTATTGTAAAGACGTGTTTTAGATGTAAAATAATGTGAACTTAACGATAAAAATATAAAAAGTATGATTAGTTCAATACAAATGACTTTAAACGATATTTAGCGGAATTATCACCATTTTTTACCCAATTTTTTCCCAAATTTTTTTTCTATTTTTTGTATTCACACAAATGTATTGTAAACACGTGTTTTAAATGTAAAATAATGTGAACTTAACGTTAAAAATATAAAAAGTATGATTAGTTTAATAGAAATGACTTAAGACGATATTTAGCGGATTCATCACCTGTATTTCAAAATTTTTTTACGACCTATTATATTCACCCAAATGTATTGTAAACACGTGTTTTAGATGTAAAATAATGTGAACTTAACGTTAAAAATATAAAAAGTATGATTAGTTTAATAGAAATGACTTTATACGATATTTAGCGGAATTATCACCATTTTTTACCAAATTTTTTCCCAAATTTTTTTTATATTTTTTGTATTCACCCAAATGTATTGTAAATACGTGTTTTAGATGTAAAATAATGTGAACATAACGATAAAAATATAAAAAGTATGATTAGTTCAATACAAATGACTTTAAACGATATTTAGCGGAATTATCACCATTTTTTACCAAATTTTTTCCCAAATTTTTTTTCTATTTTTTGTATTCACCCAAATGTATTGTAAATACGTGTTTTAGATGTAAAATAATGTGAACTTAACGATAAAAATATAAAAAGTATGATTAGTTCAATACAAATGACTTTAAACGATATTTAGCGGAATTATCACCATTTTTTACCAAATTTTTTTTCTATTTTTTGTATTCACCCAAATGTATTGTAAACACGTGTTTTAGATGTAAAATTATGTGAACTTAACGTTAAAAATATAAAAAGTATGATTAGTTTAATAGAAATGACTTAAGACGATATTTAGCGGATTCATCACCTGTATTTCAAAATTTTTTTACGACCTTTTATATTCACCCAAATGTATTGTAAAGACGTGTTTTAGATGTAAAATTATGTGAACTTAACGATAAAAATATAAAAAGTATGATTAGTTCAATACAAATGACTTTAAACGATATTTAGCGGAATTATCACCATTTTTTACCAAATTTTTTTTCTATTTTTTGTATTCACCCAAATGTATTGTAAATACGTGTTTTAGATGTAAAATAATGTGAACTTAACGATAAAAATATAAAAAGTATGATTAGTTCAATACAAATGACTTTAAACGATATTTAGCGGAATTATCACCATTTTTTACCCAATTTTTTCCCAAATTTTTTTTCTATTTTTTGTATTCACACAAATGTATTGTAAACACGTGTTTTAAATGTAAAATAATGTGAACTTAACGTTAAAAATATAAAAAGTATGATTAGTTTAATAGAAATGACTTAAGACGATATTTAGCGGATTCATCACCTGTATTTCAAAATTTTTTTACGACCTATTATATTCACCCAAATGTATTGTAAACACGTGTTTTAGATGTAAAATAATGTGAACTTAACGTTAAAAATATAAAAAGTATGATTAGTTTAATAGAAATGACTTTATACGATATTTAGCGGAATTATCACCATTTTTTACCAAATTTTTTCCCAAATTTTTTTTATATTTTTTGTATTCACCCAAATGTATTGTAAATACGTGTTTTAGATGTAAAATAATGTGAACATAACGATAAAAATATAAAAAGTATGATTAGTTCAATACAAATGACTTTAAACGATATTTAGCGGAATTATCACCATTTTTTACCAAATTTTTTTTCTATTTTTTGTATTCACCCAAATGTATTGTAAACACGTGTTTTAGATGTAAAATTATGTGAACTTAACGTTAAAAATATAAAAAGTATGATTAGTTTAATAGAAATGACTTAAGACGATATTTAGCGGATTCATCACCTGTATTTCAAAATTTTTTTACGACCTTTTATATTCACCCAAATGTATTGTAAAGACGTGTTTTAGATGTAAAATTATGTGAACTTAACGATAAAAATATAAAAAGTATGATTAGTTCAATACAAATGACTTTAAACGATATTTAGCGGAATTATCACCATTTTTTACCAAATTTTTTTTCTATTTTTTGTATTCACCCAAATGTATTGTAAACACGTGTTTTAGATGTAAAATTATGTGAACTTAACGTTAAAAATATAAAAAGTATGATTAGTTTAATAGAAATGACTTAAGACGATATTTAGCGGATTCATCACCTGTATTTCAAAATTTTTTTACGACCTTTTATATTCACCCAAATGTATTGTAAAGACGTGTTTTAGATGTAAAATTATGTGAACTTAACGATAAAAATATAAAAAGTATGATTAGTTCAATACAAATGACTTTAAACGATATTTAGCGGAATTATCACCATTTTTTACCAAATTTTTTTTCTATTTTTTGTATTCACCCAAATGTATTGTAAATACGTGTTTTAGATGTAAAATAATGTGAACTTAACGATAAAAATATAAAAAGTATGATTAGTTCAATACAAATGACTTTAAACGATATTTAGCGGAATTATCACCATTTTTTACCAAATTTTTTTTCTATTTTTTGTATTCACCCAAATGTATTGTAAACACGTGTTTTAGATGTAAAATAATGTGAACTTAACGTTAAAAATATAAAAAGTATGATTAGTTTAATAGAAATGACTTAAGACGATATTTAGCGGATTCATCACCTGTATTTCAAAATTTTTTTACGACCTTTTATATTCACCCAAATGTATTGTAAAGACGTGCACCATCAGTCAACAGTCAGTCAGCCAGTATCATTCAGTCAACAGCCAGCCTGTGAACACCTACTCTGCCGTTCAACACTGCATCCAGCTTCTGAATCAGTACCTTCAACAGGGCAACAGCGCCCACGGGTTAAACCCGATCGCCAACCGTCAACTGCCGGTTCACTCCAACAGGACATCAGCGTCCAAAACAAGCCGCCGCGGAAGCGTCAGCAACGCAAACAGCCGTTTTCACCGCTCTCAACAGGGCAACAGCGCCCACCAAAGTCGCCGCGGAAGCGACGTCGTAGTCCAAATCAACATCCGTTTTCACCGCTACTCCGACAGGGCACCAGCGCCCAAGGTAAGCCGTCGCGAAAGCGACGGGTATCCACCTCCCACCGTTTATCTGTCGAGGGGCCGCGCCCTCTCATTGCCGCAGAATCCCATCCCTGACCAAACCAAACCCCCCTAAACCCACCCGTCACACCACCAGAAAATCGCTCTTTTCAGAGCTACAGTGGAAAAACCCTGAGTTTGTTACGGTCTTGCCATGGGCAAAACAGCTAACAAGCGGAAGGGCCCCGCGCATACACCCGGGAGTTCCAAGAAGGGACGCCCACGTGCCTCACCATCCCCACCGTCCACCATCCAAAAAGGTCCACAGAGGGATTCCCCCCCCTCTCCAACTCCGACGACCGACTCATCAATGTCGTCATACTGCTCCTCTTCCGACACCGAGTCAAACAAATCTGCCCAACACTCCGCCCCGACTACTAAACCTCCACCAGCCAAAACATCCGAACAACAAATCCCGACATCAGCCAAACCCAAGCAAATCAGGCCACCCCCCTTAATCTTAAACTCTGCGTCCTGGCGAAAAATCGCACCAACCATCTACAAACTTCCGAACTTCACTCCATCGGCAATTACAGCCAAAACCACATCCAATGGACAAATAACTGTCCAAACTACCGACCCCACCCACTTCCGACAAATTCAGAAAGTCCTAGTTGACAGCAAAACTGAATTCCATACCTTCAGCCTCCCTGAAGATCGTTCCCTTAAGGTCGTTCTAAAGGGCATACCGACCGACATCACCACTGACGATCTAAAATCCGAACTAGAAACCCTAAACTTCCAAACAAAATACATTCGCCGTTTCGGTACTCCCGAAAAACCGATGCCCATGTGCCTCGTACACATTGCGGCAACCCCGAATGCCAAGGATATCTTCCTTCTCAACTCCCTATTTTATCTTACAATCTCGGTAGAAGCCCTTAAACCTTCCGGCCCGGCACAATGTTTTTCGTGCCAACGTTTTGGACACGGTTCCCGTAACTGTGGCCACCTACCCAGATGCGTCAAGTGCGCAGGAAATCACTTGGCATCTGAATGCCAAAAAACTCCCGAGCAAACCCCGACATGCTGCAATTGCGGCGGGCCCCACACGGCTAATTTCCGCGGATGCCCACATCTCTTGACGATAAAACCCAAAATCGCACCACCAACAACCAAACCTCAAACCCTGCCGCCGACAACTCAATCTTTTACACCACCCCCGCCCCCACCAACAACTACAATAAAACCTCAAACCCACTCGTACGCTGCAGCCACCACCGGCCAAGCGCCCCCACCACCACCACCACCAAAACCGACCAGTCCCGAAGCCCCACAAATTAACCTGTCCCTCATTTTAAACCTCCTGACCAACCTCTTAACAGCCATAGTAAACAACCAGGACCCCAAAACCCTGATACAAACAGCAATACAATCATTCTTAACCATACTATCCCCCCAAAATGGATAACTTAAAAATTCTATTTTGGAACTCAAACGGCATTAACCACAAACTTGACGAACTGCGCTCTTTAGCACTAAAACTGAAAACCGACATAATCCTACTTAACGAAACCCACCTAAAACCCTCTGCCAGACTTCACATTCCTAACTTCTTTACGTACAGGAACGACCTGCCACCCGTGCGGGGCTCGCCCGCCCACGGAGGCACGGCCGTTCTCGTCAACCGACGTATCGTCCACCAACCAGTTACCCTAAACACAACCATCCAAACCTCTTCCATCCTCGTACAACTCAACGGCCACGAAGTACTTATTTCAGCCGTATACAAACCACCCGGAACCCTACTAACGACAAACGACCTTGACCTATTGACAAAGAGTGCCGAGTGGCAAATTTCGGCAGGCGACTTCAACGCCAAACATCCGCTGTGGTATAGCCACACGACTAACGCTGCCGGCCGTGTCCTCTTTGACCACGTACAACAATCGGACTACTCTGTAACTGCTCCCTCTTCTCCAACACATTTCCCGACATGCACACGATACAGACCTGACATACTCGACATCGCCCTCGTACGACTACCCTATCAAACCCAAATCACTAACCTCAACGAACTATCTTCCGACCACAACCCCATTCTTCTAGATACACTCCGCACTCCGATCTCTTCTTCTCCACCGGTTACGAATCGGTTTATTAACTGGAAAAAATACACGACAACTCTCGCGAACTTACCGAACTCAACCACTCAACCGACCAACGACCGTGAGTCTATCGACCTGGCAATCGAAAACCTCACAAAACATATCCAACAAGCGGTTGAATCCAGCGTATACGTACCGACACGCAATCACCCGTCCACTGTAGTACCAGACTACATTAAACTGGAAATACAAGACAAAAACCGTATACGCCGCGAATGGCAAATAAACCGCGACCCGACAATTAAACGACAACTAAACGCCAAAATATCTCTCATACGTACCTTACTCGCAACGCACAATACTGACCAATGGGACATCTTTCTTAACTCACTAGACCACCAAGACGGTTCAATATACAAACTCAACAAATGTCTCTTACACAAACGTTCAGCATCTCACCCACTAACCGGCCCCGACGGCCTAGTTTTTCCGGCCAACGAACGAGCAGAGCTGATAGCCGACTCGCTCGAACGTCAATTTCAAACAAACCCCGGCCCCAACTTACCAGACGTAACCGCTCACTCCCAGTACCTACAAGGCCTTGACATCACCCGATCTAACCTCTTTACCACTCCCGGCCAGATACAAGACATAATTCGCAACCTTCGCAAAAAGAAAGCCCCAGGTGAAGACCTCATCACCAACACGGCTCTTAAATTCCTACCGAACAACGTTATACTGTCCCTTACTCGGATCATCAACAGCGCCTTCAGAATCTGCTACTTTCCCCTTGCCTGGAAAAAAGCAGTCATCATCTCCATTCCCAAACCAGGCAAAGACCATAAACAACCCGAAAACTATAGACCAATCGCCCTCCTCTCCTCCCTGTCCAAAATTTACGAACGACTCATCCTCACCCACCTACAAGACAAACTCAAAAACAAAATCCGTCCCGAACAGTTCGCCTTCAGACCAGAACACTCGACCACACTACAACTGACCAAACTCACCCACCAACTGAGCGAAAACTTTAACAACGACTTAAACACTGCTTCCGTCTTCCTCGACGTGGAGAAAGCCTTCGACCGCGTCTGGCACGAAGGCCTACTCTACAAACTCTCCAAACTCAACATCTCGTTAGAAATCGTAAAAATCATCCAATCCTTTCTCACCGACCGTACTTTTACCACTAAAATCGAACACTCCTTCTCTACTACCAGACACGTACTCGCAGGAGTCCCTCAGGGCTCCTGTCTCTCACCGACGCTATACTTGACGTACATTAACGACATTCCAACGACTCCTAAAGCCAACCTCTCACTCTTCGCTGACGACACGATGTTCTTTACTAGTAATAAAAACCCCAAACGTGCAACCATACAACTACAACACCAACTCAACCTCGCGTCCAACTGGTTCCACAGGTGGCGAATCAAAATAAACCCGACCAAAACAGTAGGCGTCCTCTTCGGGCGTTCTGATACAACCCACATTCCACCTCTAACCATCGATAACCAACCCATTAACTGGTCAAAACAGGCCAAATACTTAGGCGTCACGATTGGACGTAAACTTACATTCAACCAACACATTCAAGACGTAACCAAAAAAGCTACCCGCGTCCGTGGTATGCTTTACCCCTTACTTAACCGTACTAGTCCCGTTCCGCTGAAAACAAAACTTAACATACTTAAACTTTACGTGACCCCCATACTTACATATGCTGGCTCTTCCTGGGCACCCTTTATCGGCCCCTCCCATTGGAGACGTATTGAATCCGTCCAAAACATCGGCATACGCACGATAACCGGTATGCCCTCTATCGTTAGAAACTCGGCCCTTTTAAAATCAGCCAACTTCAAATCTATCCAAAATTCCATTTGCTCTCAATCAAAAACAATGTTCTACAATAACTCTTTTTCCGACTACGATCATATCCGCCTCTTAGGTAAAACCCACTCCCCTCCAACCACCAAACGTTTACTCAAACCATACCCATTAAATTGGACTGACTAACATAACTGAACCTACCAATCAACCCCAAAATCCATCCACTAGTAGAGGCACAAGCCTGGAATAGTAAACGGCATAGCCACCCCTCCCAAAGCAAAGCAAAGCAAAGTGTAAAGACGTGTTTTAGATGTAAAATAATGTGAACTTAACGATAAAAATATAAAAAGTATGATTAGTTCAATACAAATGACTTTAAACGATATTTAGCGGAATTATCACCATTTTTTACCAAATTTTTTTTCTATTTTTTGTATTCACCCAAATGTATTGTAAACACGTGTTTTAGATGTAAAATAATGTGAACTGAACGTTAAAAATATAAAAAGTATGATTAGTTTAATAGAAATGACTTAAGACGATATTTAGCGGATTCATCACCTGTATTTCAATATTTTTTTACGACCTTTTATATTCACCCAAATGTATTGTAAAGACGTGTTTTAGATGTAAAATTATGTGAACTTAACGATAAAAATATAAAAAGTATGATTAGTTCAATACAAATGACTTTAAACGATATTTAGCGGAATTATCACCATTTTTTACCCAATTTTTTCCCAAATTTTTTTTCTATTTTTTGTATTCACACAAATGTATTGTAAACACGTGTTTTAAATGTAAAATAATGTGAACTTAACGTTAAAAATATAAAAAGTATGATTAGTTTAATAGAAATGACTTAAGACGATATTTAGCGGATTCATCACCTGTATTTCAAAATTTTTTTACGACCTATTATATTCACCCAAATGTATTGTAAACACGTGTTTTAGATGTAAAATAATGTGAACTTAACGTTAAAAATATAAAAAGTATGATTAGTTTAATAGAAATGACTTTATACGATATTTAGCGGAATTATCACCATTTTTTACCAAATTTTTTCCCAAATTTTTTTTCTATTTTTTGTATTCACCCAAATGTATTGTAAATACGTGTTTTAGATGTAAAATAATGTGAACTTAACGATAAAAATATAAAAAGTATGATTAGTTCAATACAAATGACTTTAAACGATATTTAGCGGAATTATCACCATTTTTTACCAAATTTTTTTTCTATTTTTTGTATTCACCCAAATGTATTGTAAACACGTGTTTTAGATGTAAAATTATGTGAACTTAACGTTAAAAATATAAAAAGTATGATTAGTTTAATAGAAATGACTTAAGACGATATTTAGCGGATTCATCACCTGTATTTCAAAATTTTTTTACGACCTTTTATATTCACCCAAATGTATTGTAAAGACGTGTTTTAGATGTAAAATTATGTGAACTTAACGATAAAAATATAAAAAGTATGATTAGTTCAATACAAATGACTTTAAACGATATTTAGCGGAATTATCACCATTTTTTACCAAATTTTTTTTCTATTTTTTGTATTCACCCAAATGTATTGTAAATACGTGTTTTAGATGTAAAATAATGTGAACTTAACGATAAAAATATAAAAAGTATGATTAGTTCAATACAAATGACTTTAAACGATATTTAGCGGAATTATCACCATTTTTTACCAAATTTTTTTTCTATTTTTTGTATTCACCCAAATGTATTGTAAACACGTGTTTTAGATGTAAAATAATGTGAACTTAACGTTAAAAATATAAAAAGTATGATTAGTTTAATAGAAATGACTTAAGACGATATTTAGCGGATTCATCACCTGTATTTCAAAATTTTTTTACGACCTTTTATATTCACCCAAATGTATTGTAAAGACGTGTTTTAGATGTAAAATAATGTGAACTTAACGATAAAAATATAAAAAGTATGATTAGTTCAATACAAATGACTTTAAACGATATTTAGCGGAATTATCACCATTTTTTACCAAATTTTTTCCCAAATTTTTTTTCTATTTTTTGTATTCACCCAAATGTATTGTAAATACGTGTTTTAGATGTAAAATAATGTGAACTTAACGATAAAAATATAAAAAGTATGATTAGTTTAATACAAATGACTTAAGACGATATTTAGCGGATTCATCACCTGTATTTCAATATTTTTTTACGACCTTTTATATTCACACAAATGTATTGTAAACACGTGTTTTAAATGTAAAATAATGTGAACTTAACGTTAAAAATATAAAAAGTATGATTAGTTTAATAGAAATGACTTAAGACGATATTTAGCGGATTCATCACCTGTATTTCAAAATTTTTTTACGACCTATTATATTCACCCAAATGTATTGTAAACACGTGTTTTAGATGTAAAATAATGTGAACTTAACGATAAAAATATAAAAAGTATGATTAGTTCAATACAAATGACTTTAAACGATATTTAGCGGAATTATCACCATTTTTTACCCAATTTTTTCCCAAATTTTTTTACGACCTTTTATATTCACCCAAATGTATTGTAAAGACGTGTTTTAGATGTAAAATAATGTGAACTTAACGATAAAAATATAAAAAGTATGATTAGTTCAATACAAATGACTTTAAACGATATTTAGCGGAATTATCACCATTTTTTACCAAATTTTTTTTCTATTTTTTGTATTCAACCAAATGTATTGTAAACACGTGTTTTAGATGTAAAATAATGTGAACTTAACGTTAAAAATATAAAAAGTATGATTAGTTTAATAGAAATGACTTAAGACGATATTTAGCGGATTCATCACCTGTATTTCAAAATTTTATTACGACCTTTTATATTCACCCAAATGTATTGTAAAGACGTGTTTTAGATGTAAAATAATGTGAACTTAACGATAAAAATATAAAAAGTATGATTAGTTCAATACAAATGACTTTAAACGATATTTAGCGGAATTATCACCATTTTTTACCAAATTTTTTCCCAAATTTTTTTTCTATTTTTTGTATTCACCCAAATGTATTGTAAATACGTGTTTTAGATGTAAAATAATGTGAACTTAACGATAAAAATATAAAAAGTATGATTAGTTCAATACAAATGACTTTAAACGATATTTAGCGGAATTATCACCATTTTTTACCAAATTTTTTTTCTATTTTTTGTATTCACCCAAATGTATTGTAAACACGTGTTTTAGATGTAAAATTATGTGAACTTAACGTTAAAAATATAAAAAGTATGATTAGTTTAATAGAAATGACTTAAGACGATATTTAGCGGATTCATCACCTGTATTTCAAAATTTATTTACGACCTTTTATATTCACCCAAATGTATTGTAAAGACGTGTTTTAGATGTAAAATAATGTGAACTTAACGATAAAAATATAAAAAGTATGATTAGTTCAATACAAATGACATTAAACGATATTTAGCGGAATTATCACCATTTTTTACCAAATTTTTTCCCAAATTTTTTTTCTATTTTTTGTATTCACCCAAATGTATTGTAAATACGTGTTTTAGATGTAAAATAATGTGAACTTAACGATAAAAATATAAAAAGTATGATTAGTTCAATACAAATGACTTTAAACGATATTTAGCGGAATTATCACCATTTTTTACCAAATTTTTTCCCAAATTTTTTTTCTATTTTTTGTATTCACCCAAATGTATTGTAAATACGTGTTTAGATGTAAAATAATGTGAACTTAACGATAAAAATATAAAAAGTATGATTAGTTCAATACAAATGACTTTAAACGATATTTAGCGGAATTATCACCATTTTTTACCAAATTTTTTTTCTATTTTTTGTATTCACCCAAATGTATTGTAAACACGTGTTTTAGATGTAAAATAATGTGAACTTAACGTTAAAAATATAAAAAGTATGATTAGTTTAATAGAAATGACTTAAGACGATATTTAGCGGATTCATCACCTGTATTTCAATATTTTTTTACGACCTATTATATTCACCCAAATGTATTGTAAACACGTGTTTTAGATGTAAAATAATGTGAACTTAACGATAAAAATATAAAAAGTATGATTAGTTCAATACAAATGACTTTAAACGATATTTAGCGGAATTATCACCATTTTTTACCCAATTTTTTCCCAAATTTTTTTACGACCTTTTATATTCACCCAAATGTATTGTAAAGACGTGTTTTAGATGTAAAATAATGTGAACTTAACGATAAAAATATAAAAAGTATGATTAGTTCAATACAAATGACTTTAAACGATATTTAGCGGAATTATCACCATTTTTTACCAAATTTTTTTTCTATTTTTTGTATTCAACCAAATGTATTGTAAACACGTGTTTTAGATGTAAAATAATGTGAACTTAACGTTAAAAATATAAAAAGTATGATTAGTTTAATAGAAATGACTTAAGACGATATTTAGCGGATTCATCACCTGTATTTCAAAATTTTATTACGACCTTTTATATTCACCCAAATGTATTGTAAAGACGTGTTTTAGATGTAAAATAATGTGAACTTAACGATAAAAATATAAAAAGTATGATTAGTTCAATACAAATGACTTTAAACGATATTTAGCGGAATTATCACCATTTTTTACCAAATTTTTTCCCAAATTTTTTTTCTATTTTTTGTATTCACCCAAATGTATTGTAAATACGTGTTTTAGATGTAAAATAATGTGAACTTAACGATAAAAATATAAAAAGTATGATTAGTTCAATACAAATGACTTTAAACGATATTTAGCGGAATTATCACCATTTTTTACCAAATTTTTTTTCTATTTTTTGTATTCACCCAAATGTATTGTAAACACGTGTTTTAGATGTAAAATTATGTGAACTTAACGTTAAAAATATAAAAAGTATGATTAGTTTAATAGAAATGACTTAAGACGATATTTAGCGGATTCATCACCTGTATTTCAAAATTTATTTACGACCTTTTATATTCACCCAAATGTATTGTAAAGACGTGTTTTAGATGTAAAATAATGTGAACTTAACGATAAAAATATAAAAAGTATGATTAGTTCAATACAAATGACATTAAACGATATTTAGCGGAATTATCACCATTTTTTACCAAATTTTTTCCCAAATTTTTTTTCTATTTTTTGTATTCACCCAAATGTATTGTAAATACGTGTTTTAGATGTAAAATAATGTGAACTTAACGATAAAAATATAAAAAGTATGATTAGTTCAATACAAATGACTTTAAACGATATTTAGCGGAATTATCACCCTTTTTTTACCAAATTTTTTCCCAAATTTTTTTTCTATTTTTTGTATTCACCCAAATGTATTGTAAATACGTGTTTAGATGTAAAATAATGTGAACTTAACGATAAAAATATAAAAAGTATGATTAGTTCAATACAAATGACTTTAAACGATATTTAGCGGAATTATCACCATTTTTTACCAAATTTTTTTTCTATTTTTTGTATTCACCCAAATGTATTGTAAACACGTGTTTTAGATGTAAAATAATGTGAACTTAACGTTAAAAATATAAAAAGTATGATTAGTTTAATAGAAATGACTTAAGACGATATTTAGCGGATTCATCACCTGTATTTCAAAATTTTTTTACGACCTTTTATATTCACCCAAATGTATTGTTAATACGTGTTTTAGATGTAAAATAATGTGAACTTAACGATAAAAATATAAAAAGTATGATTAGTTCAATACAAATGACTTTAAACGATATTTAGCGGAATTATCACCATTTTTTACCAAATTTTTTCCCAAATTTTTTTTCTATTTTTTGTATTCACCCAAATGTATTGTAAATACGTGTTTTAGATGTAAAATAATGTGAACTTAACGATAAAAATATAAAAAGTATGATTAGTTCAATACAAATGACTTTAAACGATATTTAGCGGAATTATCACCATTTTTTACCAAATTTTTTCCCAAATTTTTTTTCTATTTTTTGTATTCACCCAAATGTATTGTAAATACGTGTTTAGATGTAAAATAATGTGAACTTAACGATAAAAATATAAAAAGTATGATTAGTTCAATACAAATGACTTTAAACGATATTTAGCGGATTCATCACCTGTATTTCAATATTTTTTTACGACCTTTTATATTCACCCAAATGTATTGTAAAGACGTGTTTTAGATGTAAAATTATGTGAACTTAACGATAAAAATATAAAAAGTATGATTAGTTCAATACAAATGACTTAAAACGATATTTAGCGGAATTATCACCATTTTTTACCCAATTTTTTCCCAAAATTTTTTTCTAATTTTTTTATTCACCCAAATGTATTGTAAATACGTGTTTTAGATGTAAAATAATGTGAACTTAACGATAAAAATATAAAAAGTATGATTAGTTCAATACAAATGACTTTAAACGATATTTTGCGGAATTATCACCATTTTTTAACAAATTTTTTCCCAAATTTTTTTTCTTTTTTTTGTATTCACCCAAATGTATTGTAAATACGTGTTTTAGATGTAAAATAATGTGAACTTAACGTTAAAAATATAAAAAGTATGATTAGTTTAATAGAAATGACTTAAGACGATATTTAGCGGATTCATCACCTGTATTTCAAAATTTTTTTACGACCTTTTATATTCACCCAAATGTATTGTAAAGACGTGTTTTAGATGTAAAATAATGTGAACTTAACGATAAAAATATAAAAAGTATGATTAGTTCAATACAAATGACTTTAAACGATATTTAGCGGAATTATCACCATTTTTTACCAAATTTTTTTTCTATTTTTTGTATTCACCCAAATGTATTGTAAACACGTGTTTTAGATGTAAAATAATGTGAACTTAACGTTAAAAATATAAAAAGTATGATTAGTTTAATAGAAATGACTTAAGACGATATTGAGCGGATTCATCACCTGTATTTCAAAATTTTTTTACGACCTTTTATATTCACTTAAATGTATTGTAAAGACGTGTTTTAGATGTAAAATAATGTGAACTTAACGATAAAAATATAAAAAGTATGATTAGTTCAATACAAATGACTTTAAACGATATTTAGCGGAATTATCACCATTTTTTACCAAATTTTTTCCCAAATTTTTTTTCTATTTTTTGTATTCACCCAAATGTATTGTAAATACGTGTTTTAGATGTAAAATAATGTGAACTTAACGATAAAAATATAAAAAGTATGATTAGTTCAATACAAATGACTTTAAACGATATTTAGCGGAATTATCACCATTTTTTACCAAATTTTTTTTCTATTTTTTGTATTCACCCAAATGTATTGTAAACACGTGTTTTAGATGTAAAATAATGTGAACTTAACCTTAAAAATATAAAAAGTATGATTAGTTTAATAGAAATGACTTAAGACGATATTTAGCGGATTCATCACCTGTATTTCAAAATTTTTTTACCCTTTTATATTCACTTAAATGTATTGTAAAGACGTGTTTTAGATGTAAAATAATGTGAACTTAACGATAAAAATATAAAAAGTATGATTAGTTCAATACAAATGACTTTAAACGATATTTAGCGGAATTATCACCATTTTTTACCAAATTTTTTTTCTATTTTTTGTATTCACCCAAATGTATTGTAAATACGTGTTTTAGATGTAAAATAATGTGAACTTAACGATAAAAATATAAAAAGTATGATTAGTTCAATACAAATGACTTTAAACGATATTTAGCGGAATTATCACCATTTTTTACCAAATTTTTTCCCAAATTTTTTTTCTATTTTTTGTATTCACCCAAATGTATTGTAAATACGTGTTTTAGATGTAAAATAATGTGAACTTAACGATAAAAATATAAAAAGTATGATTAGTTCAATACAAATGACTTTAAACGATATTTAGCGGAATTATCACCATTTTTTACCCAATTTTTTCCCAAATTTTTTTTCTATTTTTTGTATTCACCCAAATGTATTGTATACACGTGTTTTAGATGTAAAATAATGTGAACTTAACGTTAAAAATATAAAAAGTATGATTAGTTTAATAGAAATGACTTAAGACGATATTTAGCGGATTCATCACCTGTATTTCAAAATTTTTTTACGACCTTTTATATTCACTTAAATGTATTGTAAAGACGTGTTTTAGATGTAAAATAATGTGAACTTAACGATAAAAATATAAAAAGTATGATTAGTTCAATACAAATGACTTTAAACGATATTTAGCGGAATTATCACCATTTTTTACCAAATTTTTTCCCAAATTTTTTTTCTATTTTTTGTATTCACCCAAATGTATTGTAAATACGTGTTTTAGATGTAAAATAATGTGAACTTAACGATAAAAATATAAAAAGTATGATTAGTTCAATACAAATGACTTTAAACGATATTTAGCGGAATTATCACCATTTTTTACCAAATTTTTTTTCTATTTTTTGTATTCACCCAAATGTATTGTAAATACGTGTTTTAGATGTAAAATAATGTGAACTTAACGATAAAAATATAAAAAGTATGATTAGTTCAATACAAATGACTTTAAACGATATTTAGCGGAATTATCACCATTTTTTACCAAATTTTTTCCCAAATTTTTTTTCTATTTTTTGTATTCACCCAAATGTATTGTAAATACGTGTTTTAGATGTAAAATAATGTGAACTTAACGATAAAAATATAAAAAGTATGATTAGTTCAATACAAATGACTTTAAACGATATTTAGCGGAATTATCACCATTTTTTACCCAATTTTTTCCCAAATTTTTTTTCTATTTTTTGTATTCACCCAAATGTATTGTATACACGTGTTTTAGATGTAAAATAATGTGAACTTAACGTTAAAAATATAAAAAGTATGATTAGTTTAATAGAAATGACTTAAGACGATATTTAGCGGATTCATCACCTGTATTTCAAAATTTTTTTACGACCTTTTATATTCACTTAAATGTATTGTAAAGACGTGTTTTAGATGTAAAATAATGTGAACTTAACGATAAAAATATAAAAAGTATGATTAGTTCAATACAAATGACTTTAAACGATATTTAGCGGAATTATCACCATTTTTTACCAAATTTTTTCCCAAATTTTTTTTCTATTTTTTGTATTCACCCAAATGTATTGTAAATACGTGTTTTAGATGTAAAATAATGTGAACTTAACGATAAAAATATAAAAAGTATGATTAGTTCAATACAAATGACTTTAAACGATATTTAGCGGAATTATCACCATTTTTTACCAAATTTTTTTTCTATTTTTTGTATTCACCCAAATGTATTGTAAACACGTGTTTTAGATGTAAAATTATGTGAACTTAACGTTAAAAATATAAAAAGTATGATTAGTTTAATAGAAATGACTTAAGACGATATTTAGCGGATTCATCACCTGTATTTCAAAATTTTTTTACGACCTTTTATATTCACCCAAATGTATTGTAAAGACGTGTTTTAGATGTAAAATAATGTGAACTTAACGATAAAAATATAAAAAGTATGATTAGTTCAATACAAATGACATTAAACGATATTTAGCGGAATTATCACCATTTTTTACCAAATTTTTTCCCAAATTTTTTTTCTATTTTTTGTATTCACCCAAATGTATTGTAAATACGTGTTTTAGATGTAAAATAATGTGAACTTAACGATAAAAATATAAAAAGTATGATTAGTTCAATACAAATGACTTTAAACGATATTTAGCGGAATGATCACCATTTTTTACCAAATTTTTTCCCAAATTTTTTTTCTATTTTTTGTATTCACCCAAATGTATTGTAAATACGTGTTTTAGATGTAAAATAATGTGAACTTAACGATAAAAATATAAAAAGTATGATTAGTTCAATACAAATGACTTTAAACGATATTTAGCGGAATTATCACCATTTTTTACCCAATTTTTTCCCAAATTTTTTTTCTATTTTTTGTATTCACCCAAATGTATTGTATACACGTGTTTTAGATGTAAAATAATGTGAACTTAACGTTAAAAATATAAAAAGTATGATTAGTTTAATAGAAATGACTTAAGACGATATTTAGCGGATTCATCACCTGTATTTCAAAATTTTTTTACGACCTTTTATATTCACTTAAATGTATTGTAAAGACGTGTTTTAGATGTAAAATAATGTGAACTTAACGATAAAAATATAAAAAGTATGATTAGTTCAATACAAATGACTTTAAACGATATTTAGCGGAATTATCACCATTTTTTACCAAATTTTTTCCCAAATTTTTTTTCTATTTTTTGTATTCACCCAAATGTATTGTAAATACGTGTTTTAGATGTAAAATAATGTGAACTTAACGATAAAAATATAAAAAGTATGATTAGTTCAATACAAATGACTTTAAACGATATTTAGCGGAATTATCACCATTTTTTACCAAATTTTTTTTCTATTTTTTGTATTCACCCAAATGTATTGTAAATACGTGTTTTAGATGTAAAATAATGTGAACTTAACGATAAAAATATAAAAAGTATGATTAGTTCAATACAAATGACTTTAAACGATATTTAGCGGAATTATCACCATTTTTTACCAAATTTTTTCCCAAATTTTTTTTCTATTTTTTGTATTCACCCAAATGTATTGTAAATACGTGTTTTAGATGTAAAATAATGTGAACTTAACGATAAAAATATAAAAAGTATGATTAGTTCAATACAAATGACTTTAAACGATATTTAGCGGAATTATCACCATTTTTTACCCAATTTTTTCCCAAATTTTTTTTCTATTTTTTGTATTCACCCAAATGTATTGTATACACGTGTTTTAGATGTAAAATAATGTGAACTTAACGTTAAAAATATAAAAAGTATGATTAGTTTAATAGAAATGACTTAAGACGATATTTAGCGGATTCATCACCTGTATTTCAAAATTTTTTTACGACCTTTTATATTCACTTAAATGTATTGTAAAGACGTGTTTTAGATGTAAAATAATGTGAACTTAACGATAAAAATATAAAAAGTATGATTAGTTCAATACAAATGACTTTAAACGATATTTAGCGGAATTATCACCATTTTTTACCAAATTTTTTCCCAAATTTTTTTTCTATTTTTTGTATTCACCCAAATGTATTGTAAATACGTGTTTTAGATGTAAAATAATGTGAACTTAACGATAAAAATATAAAAAGTATGATTAGTTCAATACAAATGACTTTAAACGATATTTAGCGGAATTATCACCATTTTTTACCAAATTTTTTTTCTATTTTTTGTATTCACCCAAATGTATTGTAAACACGTGTTTTAGATGTAAAATTATGTGAACTTAACGTTAAAAATATAAAAAGTATGATTAGTTTAATAGAAATGACTTAAGACGATATTTAGCGGATTCATCACCTGTATTTCAAAATTTTTTTACGACCTTTTATATTCACCCAAATGTATTGTAAAGACGTGTTTTAGATGTAAAATAATGTGAACTTAACGATAAAAATATAAAAAGTATGATTAGTTCAATACAAATGACATTAAACGATATTTAGCGGAATTATCACCATTTTTTACCAAATTTTTTCCCAAATTTTTTTTCTATTTTTTGTATTCACCCAAATGTATTGTAAATACGTGTTTTAGATGTAAAATAATGTGAACTTAACGATAAAAATATAAAAAGTATGATTAGTTCAATACAAATGACTTTAAACGATATTTAGCGGAATGATCACCATTTTTTACCAAATTTTTTCCCAAATTTTTTTTCTATTTTTTGTATTCACCCAAATGTATTGTAAATACGTGTTTTAGATGTAAAATAATGTGAACTTAACGATAAAAATATAAAAAGTATGATTAGTTCAATACAAATGACTTTAAACGATATTTAGCGGAATTATCACCATTTTTTACCCAATTTTTTCCCAAATTTTTTTTCTATTTTTTGTATTCACCCAAATGTATTGTATACACGTGTTTTAGATGTAAAATAATGTGAACTTAACGTTAAAAATATAAAAAGTATGATTAGTTTAATAGAAATGACTTAAGACGATATTTAGCGGATTCATCACCTGTATTTCAAAATTTTTTTACGACCTTTTATATTCACTTAAATGTATTGTAAAGACGTGTTTTAGATGTAAAATAATGTGAACTTAACGATAAAAATATAAAAAGTATGATTAGTTCAATACAAATGACTTTAAACGATATTTAGCGGAATTATCACCATTTTTTACCAAATTTTTTCCCAAATTTTTTTTCTATTTTTTGTATTCACCCAAATGTATTGTAAATACGTGTTTTAGATGTAAAATAATGTGAACTTAACGATAAAAATATAAAAAGTATGATTAGTTCAATACAAATGACTTTAAACGATATTTAGCGGAATTATCACCATTTTTTACCAAATTTTTTTTCTATTTTTTGTATTCACCCAAATGTATTGTAAATACGTGTTTTAGATGTAAAATAATGTGAACTTAACGATAAAAATATAAAAAGTATGATTAGTTCAATACAAATGACTTTAAACGATATTTAGCGGAATTATCACCATTTTTTACCAAATTTTTTCCCAAATTTTTTTTCTATTTTTTGTATTCACCCAAATGTATTGTAAATACGTGTTTTAGATGTAAAATAATGTGAACTTAACGATAAAAATATAAAAAGTATGATTAGTTCAATACAAATGACTTTAAACGATATTTAGCGGAATTATCACCATTTTTTACCCAATTTTTTCCCAAATTTTTTTTCTATTTTTTGTATTCACCCAAATGTATTGTATACACGTGTTTTAGATGTAAAATAATGTGAACTTAACGTTAAAAATATAAAAAGTATGATTAGTTTAATAGAAATGACTTAAGACGATATTTAGCGGATTCATCACCTGTATTTCAAAATTTTTTTACGACCTTTTATATTCACTTAAATGTATTGTAAAGACGTGTTTTAGATGTAAAATAATGTGAACTTAACGATAAAAATATAAAAAGTATGATTAGTTCAATACAAATGACTTTAAACGATATTTAGCGGAATTATCACCATTTTTTACCAAATTTTTTCCCAAATTTTTTTTCTATTTTTTGTATTCACCCAAATGTATTGTAAATACGTGTTTTAGATGTAAAATAATGTGAACTTAACGATAAAAATATAAAAAGTATGATTAGTTCAATACAAATGACTTTAAACGATATTTAGCGGAATTATCACCATTTTTTACCAAATTTTTTTTCTATTTTTTGTATTCACCCAAATGTATTGTAAATACGTGTTTTAGATGTAAAATAATGTGAACTTAACGATAAAAATATAAAAAGTATGATTAGTTCAATACAAATGACTTTAAACGATATTTAGCGGAATTATCACCATTTTTTACCAAATTTTTTCCCAAATTTTTTTTCTATTTTTTGTATTCACCCAAATGTATTGTAAATACGTGTTTTAGATGTAAAATAATGTGAACTTAACGATAAAAATATAAAAAGTATGATTAGTTCAATACAAATGACTTTAAACGATATTTAGCGGAATTATCACCATTTTTTACCCAATTTTTTCCCAAATTTTTTTTCTATTTTTTGTATTCACCCAAATGTATTGTATACACGTGTTTTAGATGTAAAATAATGTGAACTTAACGTTAAAAATATAAAAAGTATGATTAGTTTAATAGAAATGACTTAAGACGATATTTAGCGGATTCATCACCTGTATTTCAAAATTTTTTTACGACCTTTTATATTCACTTAAATGTATTGTAAAGACGTGTTTTAGATGTAAAATAATGTGAACTTAACGATAAAAATATAAAAAGTATGATTAGTTCAATACAAATGACTTTAAACGATATTTAGCGGAATTATCACCATTTTTTACCAAATTTTTTCCCAAATTTTTTTTCTATTTTTTGTATTCACCCAAATGTATTGTAAATACGTGTTTTAGATGTAAAATAATGTGAACTTAACGATAAAAATATAAAAAGTATGATTAGTTCAATACAAATGACTTTAAACGATATTTAGCGGAATTATCACCATTTTTTACCAAATTTTTTTTCTATTTTTTGTATTCACCCAAATGTATTGTAAACACGTGTTTTAGATGTAAAATTATGTGAACTTAACGTTAAAAATATAAAAAGTATGATTAGTTTAATAGAAATGACTTAAGACGATATTTAGCGGATTCATCACCTGTATTTCAAAATTTTTTTACGACCTTTTATATTCACCCAAATGTATTGTAAAGACGTGTTTTAGATGTAAAATAATGTGAACTTAACGATAAAAATATAAAAAGTATGATTAGTTCAATACAAATGACATTAAACGATATTTAGCGGAATTATCACCATTTTTTACCAAATTTTTTCCCAAATTTTTTTTCTATTTTTTGTATTCACCCAAATGTATTGTAAATACGTGTTTTAGATGTAAAATAATGTGAACTTAACGATAAAAATATAAAAAGTATGATTAGTTCAATACAAATGACTTTAAACGATATTTAGCGGAATTATCACCATTTTTTACCAAATTTTTTCCCAAATTTTTTTTCTATTTTTTGTATTCACCCAAATGTATTGTAAATACGTGTTTTAGATGTAAAATAATGTGAACTTAACGATAAAAATATAAAAAGTATGATTAGTTCAATACAAATGACTTTAAACGATATTTAGCGGAATTATCACCATTTTTTACCCAATTTTTTCCCAAATTTTTTTTCTATTTTTTGTATTCACCCAAATGTATTGTATACACGTGTTTTAGATGTAAAATAATGTGAACTTAACGTTAAAAATATAAAAAGTATGATTAGTTTAATAGAAATGACTTAAGACGATATTTAGCGGATTCATCACCTGTATTTCAAAATTTTTTTACGACCTTTTATATTCACTTAAATGTATTGTAAAGACGTGTTTTAGATGTAAAATAATGTGAACTTAACGATAAAAATATAAAAAGTATGATTAGTTCAATACAAATGACTTTAAACGATATTTAGCGGAATTATCACCATTTTTTACCAAATTTTTTCCCAAATTTTTTTTCTATTTTTTGTATTCACCCAAATGTATTGTAAATACGTGTTTTAGATGTAAAATAATGTGAACTTAACGATAAAAATATAAAAAGTATGATTAGTTCAATACAAATGACTTTAAACGATATTTAGCGGAATTATCACCATTTTTTACCAAATTTTTTCCCAAATTTTTTTTCTATTTTTTGTATTCACCCAAATGTATTGTAAATACGTGTTTTAGATGTAAAATAATGTGAACTTAACGATAAAAATATAAAAAGTATGATTAGTTCAATACAAATGACTTTAAACGATATTTAGCGGAATTATCACCATTTTTTACCAAATTTTTTTTCTATTTTTTGTATTCACCCAAATGTATTGTAAATACGTGTTTTAGATGTAAAATAATGTGAACTTAACGATAAAAATATAAAAAGTATGATTAGTTCAATACAAATGACTTTAAACGATATTTAGCGGAATTATCACCATTTTTTACCAAATTTTTTCCCAAATTTTTTTTCTATTTTTTGTATTCACCCAAATGTATTGTAAATACGTGTTTTAGATGTAAAATAATGTGAACTTAACGATAAAAATATAAAAAGTATGATTAGTTCAATACAAATGACTTTAAACGATATTTAGCGGAATTATCACCATTTTTTACCAAATTTTTTTTCTATTTTTTGTATTCACCCAAATGTATTGTAAACACGTGTTTTAGATGTAAAATTATGTGAACTTAACGTTAAAAATATAAAAAGTATGATTAGTTTAATAGAAATGACTTAAGACGATATTTAGCGGATTCATCACCTGTATTTCAAAATTTTTTTACGACCTTTTATATTCACCCAAATGTATTGTAAAGACGTGTTTTAGATGTAAAATAATGTGAACTTAACGATAAAAATATAAAAAGTATGATTAGTTCAATACAAATGACATTAAACGATATTTAGCGGAATTATCACCATTTTTTACCAAATTTTTTCCCAAATTTTTTTTCTATTTTTTGTATTCACCCAAATGTATTGTAAATACGTGTTTTAGATGTAAAATAATGTGAACTTAACGATAAAAATATAAAAAGTATGATTAGTTCAATACAAATGACTTTAAACGATATTTAGCGGAATTATCACCATTTTTTACCAAATTTTTTCCCAAATTTTTTTTCTATTTTTTGTATTCACCCAAATGTATTGTAAATACGTGTTTTAGATGTAAAATAATGTGAACTTAACGATAAAAATATAAAAAGTATGATTAGTTCAATACAAATGACTTTAAACGATATTTAGCGGAATTATCACCATTTTTTACCCAATTTTTTCCCAAATTTTTTTTCTATTTTTTGTATTCACCCAAATGTATTGTATACACGTGTTTTAGATGTAAAATAATGTGAACTTAACGTTAAAAATATAAAAAGTATGATTAGTTTAATAGAAATGACTTAAGACGATATTTAGCGGATTCATCACCTGTATTTCAAAATTTTTTTACGACCTTTTATATTCACTTAAATGTATTGTAAAGACGTGTTTTAGATGTAAAATAATGTGAACTTAACGATAAAAATATAAAAAGTATGATTAGTTCAATACAAATGACTTTAAACGATATTTAGCGGAATTATCACCATTTTTTACCAAATTTTTTCCCAAATTTTTTTTCTATTTTTTGTATTCACCCAAATGTATTGTAAATACGTGTTTTAGATGTAAAATAATGTGAACTTAACGATAAAAATATAAAAAGTATGATTAGTTCAATACAAATGACTTTAAACGATATTTAGCGGAATTATCACCATTTTTTACCAAATTTTTTCCCAAATTTTTTTTCTATTTTTTGTATTCACCCAAATGTATTGTAAATACGTGTTTTAGATGTAAAATAATGTGAACTTAACGATAAAAATATAAAAAGTATGATTAGTTCAATACAAATGACTTTAAACGATATTTAGCGGAATTATCACCATTTTTTACCAAATTTTTTTTCTATTTTTTGTATTCACCCAAATGTATTGTAAATACGTGTTTTAGATGTAAAATAATGTGAACTTAACGATAAAAATATAAAAAGTATGATTAGTTCAATACAAATGACTTTAAACGATATTTAGCGGAATTATCACCATTTTTTACCAAATTTTTTCCCAAATTTTTTTTCTATTTTTTGTATTCACCCAAATGTATTGTAAATACGTGTTTTAGATGTAAAATAATGTGAACTTAACGATAAAAATATAAAAAGTATGATTAGTTCAATACAAATGACTTTAAACGATATTTAGCGGAATTATCACCATTTTTTACCCAATTTTTTCCCAAATTTTTTTTCTATTTTTTGTATTCACCCAAATGTATTGTATACACGTGTTTTAGATGTAAAATAATGTGAACTTAACGTTAAAAATATAAAAAGTATGATTAGTTTAATAGAAATGACTTAAGACGATATTTAGCGGATTCATCACCTGTATTTCAAAATTTTTTTACGACCTTTTATATTCACTTAAATGTATTGTAAAGACGTGTTTTAGATGTAAAATAATGTGAACTTAACGATAAAAATATAAAAAGTATGATTAGTTCAATACAAATGACTTTAAACGATATTTAGCGGAATTATCACCATTTTTTACCAAATTTTTTCCCAAATTTTTTTTCTATTTTTTGTATTCACCCAAATGTATTGTAAATACGTGTTTTAGATGTAAAATAATGTGAACTTAACGATAAAAATATAAAAAGTATGATTAGTTCAATACAAATGACTTTAAACGATATTTAGCGGAATTATCACCATTTTTTACCAAATTTTTTTTCTATTTTTTGTATTCACCCAAATGTATTGTAAACACGTGTTTTAGATGTAAAATTATGTGAACTTAACGTTAAAAATATAAAAAGTATGATTAGTTTAATAGAAATGACTTAAGACGATATTTAGCGGATTCATCACCTGTATTTCAAAATTTTTTTACGACCTTTTATATTCACCCAAATGTATTGTAAAGACGTGTTTTAGATGTAAAATAATGTGAACTTAACGATAAAAATATAAAAAGTATGATTAGTTCAATACAAATGACATTAAACGATATTTAGCGGAATTATCACCATTTTTTACCAAATTTTTTCCCAAATTTTTTTTCTATTTTTTGTATTCACCCAAATGTATTGTAAATACGTGTTTTAGATGTAAAATAATGTGAACTTAACGATAAAAATATAAAAAGTATGATTAGTTCAATACAAATGACTTTAAACGATATTTAGCGGAATTATCACCATTTTTTACCAAATTTTTTCCCAAATTTTTTTTCTATTTTTTGTATTCACCCAAATGTATTGTAAATACGTGTTTTAGATGTAAAATAATGTGAACTTAACGATAAAAATATAAAAAGTATGATTAGTTCAATACAAATGACTTTAAACGATATTTAGCGGAATTATCACCATTTTTTACCCAATTTTTTCCCAAATTTTTTTTCTATTTTTTGTATTCACCCAAATGTATTGTATACACGTGTTTTAGATGTAAAATAATGTGAACTTAACGTTAAAAATATAAAAAGTATGATTAGTTTAATAGAAATGACTTAAGACGATATTTAGCGGATTCATCACCTGTATTTCAAAATTTTTTTACGACCTTTTATATTCACTTAAATGTATTGTAAAGACGTGTTTTAGATGTAAAATAATGTGAACTTAACGATAAAAATATAAAAAGTATGATTAGTTCAATACAAATGACTTTAAACGATATTTAGCGGAATTATCACCATTTTTTACCAAATTTTTTCCCAAATTTTTTTTCTATTTTTTGTATTCACCCAAATGTATTGTAAATACGTGTTTTAGATGTAAAATAATGTGAACTTAACGATAAAAATATAAAAAGTATGATTAGTTCAATACAAATGACTTTAAACGATATTTAGCGGAATTATCACCATTTTTTACCAAATTTTTTTTCTATTTTTTGTATTCACCCAAATGTATTGTAAATACGTGTTTTAGATGTAAAATAATGTGAACTTAACGATAAAAATATAAAAAGTATGATTAGTTCAATACAAATGACTTTAAACGATATTTAGCGGAATTATCACCATTTTTTACCAAATTTTTTCCCAAATTTTTTTTCTATTTTTTGTATTCACCCAAATGTATTGTAAATACGTGTTTTAGATGTAAAATAATGTGAACTTAACGATAAAAATATAAAAAGTATGATTAGTTCAATACAAATGACTTTAAACGATATTTAGCGGAATTATCACCATTTTTTACCCAATTTTTTCCCAAATTTTTTTTCTATTTTTTGTATTCACCCAAATGTATTGTATACACGTGTTTTAGATGTAAAATAATGTGAACTTAACGTTAAAAATATAAAAAGTATGATTAGTTTAATAGAAATGACTTAAGACGATATTTAGCGGATTCATCACCTGTATTTCAAAATTTTTTTACGACCTTTTATATTCACTTAAATGTATTGTAAAGACGTGTTTTAGATGTAAAATAATGTGAACTTAACGATAAAAATATAAAAAGTATGATTAGTTCAATACAAATGACTTTAAACGATATTTAGCGGAATTATCACCATTTTTTACCAAATTTTTTCCCAAATTTTTTTTCTATTTTTTGTATTCACCCAAATGTATTGTAAATACGTGTTTTAGATGTAAAATAATGTGAACTTAACGATAAAAATATAAAAAGTATGATTAGTTCAATACAAATGACTTTAAACGATATTTAGCGGAATTATCACCATTTTTTACCAAATTTTTTTTCTATTTTTTGTATTCACCCAAATGTATTGTAAACACGTGTTTTAGATGTAAAATTATGTGAACTTAACGTTAAAAATATAAAAAGTATGATTAGTTTAATAGAAATGACTTAAGACGATATTTAGCGGATTCATCACCTGTATTTCAAAATTTTTTTACGACCTTTTATATTCACCCAAATGTATTGTAAAGACGTGTTTTAGATGTAAAATAATGTGAACTTAACGATAAAAATATAAAAAGTATGATTAGTTCAATACAAATGACATTAAACGATATTTAGCGGAATTATCACCATTTTTTACCAAATTTTTTCCCAAATTTTTTTTCTATTTTTTGTATTCACCCAAATGTATTGTAAATACGTGTTTTAGATGTAAAATAATGTGAACTTAACGATAAAAATATAAAAAGTATGATTAGTTCAATACAAATGACTTTAAACGATATTTAGCGGAATTATCACCATTTTTTACCAAATTTTTTCCCAAATTTTTTTTCTATTTTTTGTATTCACCCAAATGTATTGTAAATACGTGTTTTAGATGTAAAATAATGTGAACTTAACGATAAAAATATAAAAAGTATGATTAGTTCAATACAAATGACTTTAAACGATATTTAGCGGAATTATCACCATTTTTTACCCAATTTTTTCCCAAATTTTTTTTCTATTTTTTGTATTCACCCAAATGTATTGTATACACGTGTTTTAGATGTAAAATAATGTGAACTTAACGTTAAAAATATAAAAAGTATGATTAGTTTAATAGAAATGACTTAAGACGATATTTAGCGGATTCATCACCTGTATTTCAAAATTTTTTTACGACCTTTTATATTCACTTAAATGTATTGTAAAGACGTGTTTTAGATGTAAAATAATGTGAACTTAACGATAAAAATATAAAAAGTATGATTAGTTCAATACAAATGACTTTAAACGATATTTAGCGGAATTATCACCATTTTTTACCAAATTTTTTCCCAAATTTTTTTTCTATTTTTTGTATTCACCCAAATGTATTGTAAATACGTGTTTTAGATGTAAAATAATGTGAACTTAACGATAAAAATATAAAAAGTATGATTAGTTCAATACAAATGACTTTAAACGATATTTAGCGGAATTATCACCATTTTTTACCAAATTTTTTTTCTATTTTTTGTATTCACCCAAATGTATTGTAAATACGTGTTTTAGATGTAAAATAATGTGAACTTAACGATAAAAATATAAAAAGTATGATTAGTTCAATACAAATGACTTTAAACGATATTTAGCGGAATTATCACCATTTTTTACCAAATTTTTTCCCAAATTTTTTTTCTATTTTTTGTATTCACCCAAATGTATTGTAAATACGTGTTTTAGATGTAAAATAATGTGAACTTAACGATAAAAATATAAAAAGTATGATTAGTTCAATACAAATGACTTTAAACGATATTTAGCGGAATTATCACCATTTTTTACCCAATTTTTTCCCAAATTTTTTTTCTATTTTTTGTATTCACCCAAATGTATTGTATACACGTGTTTTAGATGTAAAATAATGTGAACTTAACGTTAAAAATATAAAAAGTATGATTAGTTTAATAGAAATGACTTAAGACGATATTTAGCGGATTCATCACCTGTATTTCAAAATTTTTTTACGACCTTTTATATTCACTTAAATGTATTGTAAAGACGTGTTTTAGATGTAAAATAATGTGAACTTAACGATAAAAATATAAAAAGTATGATTAGTTCAATACAAATGACTTTAAACGATATTTAGCGGAATTATCACCATTTTTTACCAAATTTTTTCCCAAATTTTTTTTCTATTTTTTGTATTCACCCAAATGTATTGTAAATACGTGTTTTAGATGTAAAATAATGTGAACTTAACGATAAAAATATAAAAAGTATGATTAGTTCAATACAAATGACTTTAAACGATATTTAGCGGAATTATCACCATTTTTTACCAAATTTTTTTTCTATTTTTTGTATTCACCCAAATGTATTGTAAACACGTGTTTTAGATGTAAAATTATGTGAACTTAACGTTAAAAATATAAAAAGTATGATTAGTTTAATAGAAATGACTTAAGACGATATTTAGCGGATTCATCACCTGTATTTCAAAATTTTTTTACGACCTTTTATATTCACCCAAATGTATTGTAAAGACGTGTTTTAGATGTAAAATAATGTGAACTTAACGATAAAAATATAAAAAGTATGATTAGTTCAATACAAATGACATTAAACGATATTTAGCGGAATTATCACCATTTTTTACCAAATTTTTTCCCAAATTTTTTTTCTATTTTTTGTATTCACCCAAATGTATTGTAAATACGTGTTTTAGATGTAAAATAATGTGAACTTAACGATAAAAATATAAAAAGTATGATTAGTTCAATACAAATGACTTTAAACGATATTTAGCGGAATTATCACCATTTTTTACCAAATTTTTTCCCAAATTTTTTTTCTATTTTTTGTATTCACCCAAATGTATTGTAAATACGTGTTTTAGATGTAAAATAATGTGAACTTAACGATAAAAATATAAAAAGTATGATTAGTTCAATACAAATGACTTTAAACGATATTTAGCGGAATTATCACCATTTTTTACCCAATTTTTTCCCAAATTTTTTTTCTATTTTTTGTATTCACCCAAATGTATTGTATACACGTGTTTTAGATGTAAAATAATGTGAACTTAACGTTAAAAATATAAAAAGTATGATTAGTTTAATAGAAATGACTTAAGACGATATTTAGCGGATTCATCACCTGTATTTCAAAATTTATTTACGACCTTTTATATTCACCCAAATGTATTGTAAAGACGTGTTTTAGATGTAAAATAATGTGAACTTAACGATAAAAATATAAAAAGTATGATTAGTTCAATACAAATGACTTTAAACGATATTTAGCGGAATTATCACCATTTTTTACCAAATTTTTTTTCTATTTTTTGTATTCACCCAAATGTATTGTAAACACGTGTTTTATATGTAAAATAATGTGAACTTAACGTTAAAAATATAAAAAGTATGATTAGTTTAATAGAAATGACTTAAGACGATATTTAGCGGATTCATCACCTGTATTTCAAAATTTTTTTACGACCTTTTATATTCACCCAAATGTATTGTAAAGACGTGTTTTAGACGTAAAATTATGTGAACTTAACGATAAAAATATAAAAAGTATGATTAGTTCAATACAAATGACTTAAAACGATATTTAGCGGAATTATCACCATTTTTTACCCAATTTTTTCCCAAAATTTTTTTCTAATTTTTTTATTCACCCAAATGTATTGTAAATACGTGTTTTAGATGTAAAATAATGTGAACTTAACGATAAAAATATAAAAAGTATGATTAGTTCAATACAAATGACTTTAAACGATATTTTGCGGAATTATCACCATTTTTTAACAAATTTTTTCCCAAATTTTTTTTCTTTTTTTTGTATTCACCCAAATGTATTGTAAATACGTGTTTTAGATGTAAAATAATGTGAACTTAACGTTAAAAATATAAAAAGTATGATTAGTTTAATAGAAATGACTTAAGACGATATTTAGCGGAATTATCACCATTTTTTACCAAATTTTTTTTCTATTTTTTGTATTCACCCAAATGTATTGTAAACACGTGTTTTAGATGTAAAATAATGTGAACTTAACGTTAAAAATATAAAAAGTATGATTAGTTTAATAGAAATGACTTAAGACGATATTTAGCGGATTCATCACCTGTATTTCAAAATTTTTTTACGACCTTTTATATTCACTTAAATGTATTGTAAAGACGTGTTTTAGATGTAAAATAATGTGAACTTAACGATAAAAATATAAAAAGTATGATTAGTTCAATACAAATGACTTTAAACGATATTTAGCGGAATTATCACCATTTTTTACCAAATTTTTTCCCAAATTTTTTTTCTATTTTTTGTATTCACCCAAATGTATTGTAAATACGTGTTTTAGATGTAAAATAATGTGAACTTAACGATAAAAATATAAAAAGTATGATTAGTTCAATACAAATGACTTTAAACGATATTTAGCGGAATTATCACCATTTTTTACCAAATTTTTTTTCTATTTTTTGTATTCACCCAAATGTATTGTAAACACGTGTTTTAGATGTAAAATTATGTGAACTTAACGTTAAAAATATAAAAAGTATGATTAGTTTAATAGAAATGACTTAAGACGATATTTAGCGGATTCATCACCTGTATTTCAAAATTTTTTTACGACCTTTTATATTCACCCAAATGTATTGTAAAGACGTGTTTTAGATGTAAAATAATGTGAACTTAACGATAAAAATATAAAAAGTATGATTAGTTCAATACAAATGACATTAAACGATATTTAGCGGAATTATCACCATTTTTTACCAAATTTTTTCCCAAATTTTTTTTCTATTTTTTGTATTCACCCAAATGTATTGTAAATACGTGTTTTAGATGTATAATAATGTGAACTTAACGATAAAAATATAAAAAGTATGATTAGTTCAATACAAATGACTTTAAACGATATTTAGCGGAATTATCACCATTTTTTACCAAATTTTTTCCCAAATTTTTTTTCTATTTTTTGTATTCACCCAAATGTATTGTAAAGACGTGTTTTAGATGTAAAATAATGTGAACTTAACGATAAAAATATAAAAAGTATGATTAGTTCAATACAAATGACTTTAAACGATATTTAGCGGAATTATCACCATTTTTTACCAAATTTTTTTTCTATTTTTTGTATTCACCCAAATGTATTGTAAACACGTGTTTTATATGTAAAATAATGTGAACTTAACGTTAAAAATATAAAAAGTATGATTAGTTTAATAGAAATGACTTAAGACGATATTTAGCGGATTCATCACCTGTATTTCAAAATTTTTTTACGACCTTTTATATTCACCCAAATGTATTGTAAAGACGTGTTTTAGACGTAAAATTATGTGAACTTAACGATAAAAATATAAAAAGTATGATTAGTTCAATACAAATGACTTAAAACGATATTTAGCGGAATTATCACCATTTTTTACCCAATTTTTTCCCAAAATTTTTTTCTAATTTTTTTATTCACCCAAATGTATTGTAAATACGTGTTTTAGATGTAAAATAATGTGAACTTAACGATAAAAATATAAAAAGTATGATTAGTTCAATACAAATGACTTTAAACGATATTTTGCGGAATTATCACCATTTTTTAACAAATTTTTTCCCAAATTTTTTTTCTTTTTTTTGTATTCACCCAAATGTATTGTAAATACGTGTTTTAGATGTAAAATAATGTGAACTTAACGTTAAAAATATAAAAAGTATGATTAGTTTAATAGAAATGACTTAAGACGATATTTAGCGGAATTATCACCATTTTTTACCAAATTTTTTTTCTATTTTTTGTATTCACCCAAATGTATTGTAAACACGTGTTTTAGATGTAAAATAATGTGAACTTAACGTTAAAAATATAAAAAGTATGATTAGTTTAATAGAAATGACTTAAGACGATATTTAGCGGATTCATCACCTGTATTTCAAAATTTTTTTACGACCTTTTATATTCACTTAAATGTATTGTAAAGACGTGTTTTAGATGTAAAATAATGTGAACTTAACGATAAAAATATAAAAAGTATGATTAGTTCAATACAAATGACTTTAAACGATATTTAGCGGAATTATCACCATTTTTTACCAAATTTTTTCCCAAATTTTTTTTCTATTTTTTGTATTCACCCAAATGTATTGTAAATACGTGTTTTAGATGTAAAATAATGTGAACTTAACGATAAAAATATAAAAAGTATGATTAGTTCAATACAAATGACTTTAAACGATATTTAGCGGAATTATCACCATTTTTTACCAAATTTTTTTTCTATTTTTTGTATTCACCCAAATGTATTGTAAACACGTGTTTTAGATGTAAAATTATGTGAACTTAACGTTAAAAATATAAAAAGTATGATTAGTTTAATAGAAATGACTTAAGACGATATTTAGCGGATTCATCACCTGTATTTCAAAATTTTTTTACGACCTTTTATATTCACCCAAATGTATTGTAAAGACGTGTTTTAGATGTAAAATAATGTGAACTTAACGATAAAAATATAAAAAGTATGATTAGTTCAATACAAATGACATTAAACGATATTTAGCGGAATTATCACCATTTTTTACCAAATTTTTTCCCAAATTTTTTTTCTATTTTTTGTATTCACCCAAATGTATTGTAAATACGTGTTTTAGATGTATAATAATGTGAACTTAACGATAAAAATATAAAAAGTATGATTAGTTCAATACAAATGACTTTAAACGATATTTAGCGGAATTATCACCATTTTTTACCAAATTTTTTCCCAAATTTTTTTTCTATTTTTTGTATTCACCCAAATGTATTGTAAATACGTGTTTTAGATGTAAAATAATGTGAACTTAACGATAAAAATATAAAAAGTATGATTAGTTCAATACAAATGACTTTAAACGATATTTAGCGGAATTATCACCATTTTTTACCCAATTTTTTCCCAAATTTTTTTTCTATTTTTTGTATTCACCCAAATGTATTGTATACACGTGTTTTAGATGTAAAATAATGTGAACTTAACGTTAAAAATATAAAAAGTATGATTAGTTTAATAGAAATGACTTAAGACGATATTTAGCGGATTCATCACCTGTATTTCAAAATTTTTTTACGACCTTTTATATTCACCCAAATGTATTGTAAAGACGTGTTTTAGATGTAAAATTATGTGAACTTAACGATAAAAATATAAAAAGTATGATTAGTTCAATACAAATGACTTTAAACGATATTTAGCGGAATTATCACCATTTTTTACCCAATTTTTTTTCTATTTTTTGTATTCACACAAATGTATTGTAAACACGTGTTTTAAATGTAAAATAATGTGAACTTAACGTTAAAAATATAAAAAGTATGATTAGTTTAATAGAAATGACTTAAGACGATATTTAGCGGATTCATCACCTGTATTTCAAAATTTTTTTACGACCTTTTATATTCACCCAAATGTATTGTAAAGACGTGTTTTAGATGTAAAATAATGTGAACTTAACGATAAAAATATAAAAAGTATGATTAGTTCAATACAAATGACTTTAAACGATATTTAGCGGAATTATCACCATTTTTTACCAAATTTTTTCCCAAATTTTTTTTCTATTTTTTGTATTCACCCAAATGTATTGTTAATACGTGTTTTAGATGTAAAATAATGTGAATTTAACGATAAAAATATAAAAAGTATGATTAGTTCAATACAAATGACTTTAAACGATATTTAGCGGAATTATCACCATTTTTTACCAAATTTTTTTTCTATTTTTTGTATTCACCCAAATGTATTGTAAACACGTGTTTTAGATGTAAAATAATGTGAACTTAACGTTAAAAATATAAAAAGTATGATTAGTTTAATAGAAATGACTTAAGACGATATTTAGCGGATTCATCACCTGTATTTCAAAATTTTTTTACGACCTTTTATATTCACTTAAATGTATTGTAAAGACGTGTTTTAGATGTAAAATAATGTGAACTTAACGATAAAAATATAAAAAGTATGATTAGTTCAATACAAATGACTTTAAACGATATTTAGCGGAATTATCACCATTTTTTACCAAATTTTTTCCCAAATTTTTTTTCTATTTTTTGTATTCACCCAAATGTATTGTAAATACGTGTTTTAGATGTAAAATAATGTGAACTTAACGATAAAAATATAAAAAGTATGATTAGTTCAATACAAATGACTTTAAACGATATTTAGCTGAATTATCACCATTTTTTACCAAATTTTTTTTCTATTTTTTGTATTCTCCCAAATGTATTGTAAACACGTGTTTTAGATGTAAAATTATGTGAACTTAACGTTAAAAATATAAAAAGTATGATTAGTTTAATAGAAATGACTTAAGACGATATTTAGCGGATTCATCACCTGTATTTCAAAATTTTTTTACGACCTTTTATATTCACCCAAATGTATTGTAAAGACGTGTTTTAGATGTAAAATAATGTGAACTTAACGATAAAAATATAAAAAGTATGATTAGTTCAATACAAATGACATTAAACGATATTTAGCGGAATTATCACCATTTTTTACCAAATTTTTTCCCAAATTTTTTTTCTATTTTTTGTATTCACCCAAATGTATTGTAAATACGTGTTTTAGATGTAAAATAATGTGAACTTAACGATAAAAATATAAAAAGTATGATTAGTTCAATACAAATGACTTTAAACGATATTTAGCGGAATTATCACCATTTTTTACCAAATTTTTTCCCAAATTTTTTTTCTATTTTTTGTATTCACCCAAATGTATTGTAAATACGTGTTTTAGATGTAAAATAATGTGAACTTAACGATAAAAATATAAAAAGTATGATTAGTTCAATACAAATGACTTTAAACGATATTTAGCGGAATTATCACCATTTTTTACCCAATTTTTTCCCAAATTTTTTTTCTATTTTTTGTATTCACCCAAATGTATTGTATACACGTGTTTTAGATGTAAAATAATGTGAACTTAACGTTAAAAATATAAAAAGTATGATTAGTTTAATAGAAATGACTTAAGACGATATTTAGCGGATTCATCACCTGTATTTCAAAATTTTTTTACGACCTTTTATATTCACCCAAATGTATTGTAAAGACGTGTTTTAGATGTAAAATAATGTGAACTTAACGATAAAAATATAAAAAGTATGATTAGTTCAATACAAATGACTTTAAACGATATTTAGCGGAATTATCACCATTTTTTACCAAATTTTTTCCCAAATTTTTTTTCTATTTTTTGTATTCACCCAAATGTATTGTAAATACGTGTTTTAGATGTAAAATAATGTGAACTTAACGATAAAAATATAAAAAGTATGATTAGTTCAATACAAATGACTTTAAACGATATTTAGCGGAATTATCACCATTTTTTACCCAATTTTTTTTCTATTTTTTGTATTCACACAAATGTATTGTAAACACGTGTTTTAAATGTAAAATAATGTGAACTTAACGTTAAAAATATAAAAAGTATGATTAGTTTAATAGAAATGACTTAAGACGATATTTAGCGGATTCATCACCTGTATTTCAAAATTTTTTTACGACCTTTTATATTCACCCAAATGTATTGTAATGACGTGTTTTAGAAGTAAAATAATGTGAACTTAACGATAAAAATATAAAAAGTATGATTGGTTCAATACAAATGACTTTAAACGATATTTAGCGGAATTATCACCATTTTTTACCCAATTTTTTCCCAAATTTTTTTTCTATTTTTTGTATTCATCCAAATGTATTGTAAATACGTGTTTTAGATGTAAAATAATGTGATCTTAACGTTAAAAATATAAAAAGTATGATTAGTTTAATAGAAATGACTTAAGACGATATTTAGTGGATTCATCACCTGTATTTCAAAATTTTTTTACGACCTTTTATATTCACCTAAATGTATTGTAAATACGTGTTTTAGATATAAAATAATGTGAACTTAACGATAAAAATATAAAAAGTATGATTAGTTCAATACAAATGACTTTAAACGATATTTAGCGGAATTATTACCATTTTTTACCAAATTTTTTTTCTATTTTTTGTATTCACCCAAATGTATTGTAAACACGTGTATTAGATGTAAAATTATGTGAACTTAACGATAAAAATATAAAAAGTATGATTAGTTCAATACAAATGACTTTAAACGATATTTAGCGGAATTATCACCATTTTTTACCAAATTTTTTTCCAAATTTTTTTTCTATTTTTTGTATTCACCCAAATGTATTGTAAATACGTGTTTTAGATGTAAAATAATGTGAACTTAACGATAAAAATATGAAAAGTATGATTAGTTCAATACAAATGACTTTAAACGATATTTAGCGGAATTATTACCATTTTTTACCAAATTTTTTTTCTATTTTTTGTATTCACCCAAATGTATTGTAAACACGTGTATTAGATGTAAAATAATGTGAACTTAACGTTAAAAATATAAAAAGTATGATTAGTTTAATAGAAATGACTTAAGACGATATTTAGCGGATTCATCACCTGTATTTCAAAATTTTTTTACGACCTTTTATATTCACCCAAATGTATTGTAAAGACGTGTTTTAGATGTAAAATAATGTGAACTTAACGATAAAAATATAAAAAGTATGATTAGTTCAATACAAATGACATTAAACGATATTTAGCGGAATTATCACCATTTTTTACCAAATTTTTTCCCAAATTTTTTTTCTATTTTTTGTATTCACCCAAATGTATTGTAAATACGTGTTTTAGATGTAAAATAATGTGAACTTAACGATAAAAATATAAAAAGTATGATTAGTTCAATACAAATGACTTTAAACGATATTTAGCGGAATTATCACCATTTTTTACCAAATTTTTTTCTATTTTTTGTATTCACCCAAATGTATTGTAAACACGTGTTTTAGATGTAAAATAATGTGAACTTAACGTTAAAAATATAAAAAGTATGATTAGTTTAATAGAAATGACTTAAGACGATATTTAGCGGATTCATCACCTGTATTTCAAAATTTTTTTACGACCTTTTATATTCACCCAAATGTATTGTAAAGACGTGTTTTAGATGTAAAATAATGTGAACTTAACGATAAAAATATAAAAAGTATGATTAGTTCAATACAAATGACTTTAAACGATATTTAGCGGAATTATTACCATTTTTTACCAAATTTTTTTTCTATTTTTTGTATTCACCCAAATGTATTGTAAACACGTGTATTAGATGTAAAATAATGTGAACTTAACGTTAAAAATATAAAAAGTATGATTAGTTTAATAGAAATGACTTAAGACGATATTTAGCGGATTCATCACCTGTATTTCAAAATTTTTTTACGGCCTTTTATATTCACCCAAATGTATTGTAAAGACGTGTTTTAGATGTAAAATTATGTGAACTTAACGATAAAAATATAAAAAGTATGATTAGTTCAATACAAATGACTTTAAACGATATTTAGCGGAATTATCACCATTTTTTACCAAATTTTTTTCCAAATTTTTTTTTCTATTTTTTGTATTCACCCAAATGTATTGTAAATACGTGTTTTAGATGTAAAATAATGTGAACTTAACGATAAAAATATGAAAAGTATGAAAAGTTCAATACAAATGACTTTAAACGATATTTAGCGGAATTATTACCATTTTTTACCAAATTTTTTTTCTATTTTTTGTATTCACCCAAATGTATTGTAAACACGTGTATTAGATGTAAAATAATGTGAACTTAACGTTAAAAATATAAAAAGTATGATTAGTTTAATAGAAATGACTTAAGACGATATTTAGCGGATTCATCACCTGTATTTCAAAATTTTTTTACGACCTTTTATATTCACCCAAATGTATTGTAAAGACGTGTTTTAGATGTAAAATAATGTGAACTTAACGATAAAAATATAAAAAGTATGATTAGTTCAATACAAATGACATTAAACGATATTTAGCGGAATTATCACCATTTTTTACCAAATTTATTCCCAAATTTTTTTTCTATTTTTTGTATTCACCCAAATGTATTGTAAATACGTGTTTTAGATGTAAAATAATGTGAACTTAACGATAAAAATATAAAAAGTATGATTAGTTCAATACAAATGACTTTAAACGATATTTAGCGGAATTATCACCATTTTTTACCCAATTTTTTCCCAAATTTTTTTACGACCTTTTATATTCACCCAAATGTATTGTAAAGACGTGTTTTAGATGTAAAATAATGTGAACTTAACGATAAAAATATAAAAAGTATGATTAGTTCAATACAAATGACTTTAAACGATATTTAGCGGAATTATCACCATTTTTTACCAAATTTTTTCCCAAATTTTTTTTCTATTTTTTGTATTCACCCAAATGTATTGTAAATACGTGTTTTAGATGTAAAATAATGTGAACTTAACGATAAAAATATAAAAAGTATGATTAGTTCAATACAAATGACTTTAAACGATATTTAGCGGAATTATCACCATTTTTTACCAAATTTTTTCCCAAATTTTTTTTCTATTTTTTGTATTCACCCAAATGTATTGTTAATACGTGTTTTAGATGTAAAATAATGTGAACTTAACGATAAAAATATAAAAAGTATGATTAGTTCAATACAAATGACTTTAAACGATATTTAGCGGAATTATCACCATTTTTTACCAAATTTTTTTTCTATTTTTTGTATTCACCCAAATGTATTGTAAACACGTGTTTTAGATGTAAAATAATGTGAACTTAACGTTAAAAATATAAAAAGTATGATTAGTTTAATAGAAATGACTTAAGACGATATTTAGCGGATTCATCACCTGTATTTCAAAATTTTTTTATGACCTTTTATATTCACCCAAATGTATTGTAAAGACGTGTTTTAGATGTAAAATAATGTGAACTTAACGATAAAAATATAAAAAGTATGATTAGTTCAATACAAATGACTTTAAACGATATTTAGCGGAATTATTACCATTTTTTACCAAATTTTTTTTCTATTTTTTGTATTCACCCAAATGTATTGTAAACACGTGTATTAGATGTAAAATAATGTGAACTTAACGTTAAAAATATAAAAAGTATGATTAGTTTAATAGAAATGACTTAAGACGATATTTAGCGGATTCATTACCTGTATTTCAAAATTTTTTTACGGCCTTTTATATTCACCCAAATGTATTGTAAAGACGTGTTTTAGATGTAAAATTATGTGAACTTAACGATAAAAATATAAAAAGTATGATTAGTTCAATACAAATGACTTTAAACGATATTTAGCGGAATTATCACCATTTTTTACCAAATTTTTTTCCAAATTTTTTTTCTATTTTTTGTATTCACCCAAATGTATTGTAAATACGTGTTTTAGATGTAAAATAATGTGAACTTAACGATAAAAATATGAAAAGTATGATTAGTTCAATACAAATGACTTTAAACGATATTTAGCGGAATTATTACCATTTTTTACCAAATTTTTTTTCTATTTTTTGTATTCACCCAAATGTATTGTAAACACGTGTATTAGATGTAAAATAATGTGAACTTAACGTTAAAAATATAAAAAGTATGATTAGTTTAATAGAAATGACTTAAGACGATATTTAGCGGATTCATCACCTGTATTTCAAAATTTTTTTACGACCTTTTATATTCACCCAAATGTATTGTAAAGACGTGTTTTAGATGTAAAATAATGTGAACTTAACGATAAAAATATAAAAAGTATGATTAGTTCAATACAAATGACTTTAAACGATATTTAGCGGAATTATCACCATTTTTTACCAAATTTTTTCCCAAATTTTTTTTCTATTTTTTGTATTCACCCAAATGTATTGTAAATACGTGTTTTAGATGTAAAATAATGTGAACTTAACGATAAAAATATAAAAAGTATGATTAGTTCAATACAAATGACTTTAAACGATATTTAGCGGAATTATTACCATTTTTTACCAAATTTTTTTTCTATTTTTTGTATTCACCCAAATGTATTGTAAACACGTGTATTAGATGTAAAATAATGTGAACTTAACGTTAAAAATATAAAAAGTATGATTAGTTTAATAGAAATGACTTAAGACGATATTTAGCGGATTCATCACCTGTATTTCAAAATTTTTTTACGGCCTTTTATATTCACCCAAATGTATTGTAAAGACGTGTTTTAGATGTAAAATTATGTGAACTTAACGATAAAAATATAAAAAGTATGATTAGTTCAATACAAATGACTTTAAACGATATTTAGCGGAATTATCACCATTTTTTACCAAATTTTTTTCCAAATTTTTTTTCTATTTTTTGTATTCACCCAAATGTATTGTAAATACGTGTTTTAGATGTAAAATTATGTGAACTTAACGTTAATAATATAAAAAGTATGATTAGTTTAATAGAAATGACTTAAGACGATATTTAGCGGATTCATCACCTGTATTTCAAAATTTTTTTACGACCTTTTATATTCACCCAAATGTATTGTAAAGACGTGTTTTAGATGTAAAATAATGTGAACTTAACGATAAAAATATAAAAAGTATGATTAGTTCAATACAAATGACATTAAACGATATTTAGCGGAATTATCACCATTTTTTACCAAATTTTTTCCCAAATTTTTTTTCTATTTTTTGTATTCACCCAAATGTATTGTAAATACGTGTTTTAGATGTAAAATAATGTGAACTTAACGATAAAAATATAAAAAGTATGATTAGTTCAATACAAATGACTTTAAACGATATTTAGCGGAATTATCACCATTTTTTACCCAATTTTTTCCCAAATTATTTTACGACCTTTTATATTCACCCAAATGTATTGTAAAGACGTGTTTTAGATGTAAAATAATGTGAACTTAACGATAAAAATATAAAAAGTATGATTAGTTCAATACAAATGACTTTAAACGATATTTAGCGGAATTATCACCATTTTTTACCAAATTTTTTCCCAAATTTTTTTTCTATTTTTTGTATTCACCCAAATGTATTGTAAATACGTGTTTTAGATGTAAAATAATGTGAACTTAACGTTAAAAATATAAAAAGTATGATTAGTTTAATAGAAATGACTTAAGACGATATTTAGCGGATTCATCACCTGTATTTCAAAATTTTTTTACGACCTTTTATATTCACCCAAATGTATTGTAAAGACGTGTTTTAGATGTAAAATAATGTGAACTTAACGATAAAAATATAAAAAGTATGATTAGTTCAATACAAATGACTTTAAACGATATTTAGCGGAATTATCACCATTTTTTACCAAATTTTTTCCCAAATTTTTTTTCTATTTTTTGTATTCACCCAAATGTATTGTAAATACGTGTTTTAGATGTAAAATAATGTGAACTTAACGATAAAAATATAAAAAGTATGATTAGTTCAATACAAATGACTTTAAACGATATTTAGCGGAATTATTACCATTTTTTACCAAATTTTTTTTCTATTTTTTGTATTCACCCAAATGTATTGTAAACACGTGTTTTAGATGTAAAATAATGTGAACTTAACGATAAAAATATAAAAAGTATGATTAGTTCAATACAAATGACTTTAAACGATATTTAGCGGAATTATCACCATTTTTTACCAAATTTTTTCCCAAATTTTTTTTCTATTTTTTGTATTCACCCAAATGTATTGTAAATACGTGTTTTAGATGTAAAATAATGTGAACTTAACGATAAAAATATAAAAAGTATGATTAGTTCAATACAAATGACTTTAAACGATATTTAGCGGAATTATCACCATTTTTTACCAAATTTTTTCCCAAATTTTTTTTCTATTTTTTGTATTCACCCAAATGTATTGTTAATACGTGTTTTAGATGTAAAATAATGTGAACTTAACGATAAAAATATAAAAAGTATGATTAGTTCAATACAAATGACTTTAAACGATATTTAGCGGAATTATCACCATTTTTTACCAAATTTTTTTTCTATTTTTTGTATTCACCCAAATGTATTGTAAACACGTGTTTTAGATGTAAAATAATGTGAACTTAACGTTAAAAATATAAAAAGTATGATTAGTTTAATAGAAATGACTTAAGACGATATTTAGCGGATTCATCACCTGTATTTCAAAATTTTTTTATGACCTTTTATATTCACCCAAATGTATTGTAAAGACGTGTTTTAGATGTAAAATAATGTGAACTTAACGATAAAAATATAAAAAGTATGATTAGTTCAATACAAATGACTTTAAACGATATTTAGCGGAATTATTACCATTTTTTACCAAATTTTTTTTCTATTTTTTGTATTCACCCAAATGTATTGTAAACACGTGTATTAGATGTAAAATAATGTGAACTTAACGTTAAAAATATAAAAAGTATGATTAGTTTAATAGAAATGACTTAAGACGATATTTAGCGGATTCATCACCTGTATTTCAAAATTTTTTTACGGCCTTTTATATTCACCCAAATGTATTGTAAAGACGTGTTTTAGATGTAAAATTATGTGAACTTAACGATAAAAATATAAAAAGTATGATTAGTTCAATACAAATGACTTTAAACGATATTTAGCGGAATTATCACCATTTTTTACCAAATTTTTTTCCAAATTTTTTTTCTATTTTTTGTATTCACCCAAATGTATTGTAAATACGTGTTTTAGATGTAAAATAATGTGAACTTAACGATAAAAATATGAAAAGTATGATTAGTTCAATACAAATGACTTTAAACGATATTTAGCGGAATTATTACCATTTTTTACCAAATTTTTTTTCTACTTTTTGTATTCACCCAAATGTATTGTAAACACGTGTATTAGATGTAAAATAATGTGAACTTAACGTTAAAAATATAAAAAGTATGATTAGTTTAATAGAAATGACTTAAGACGATATTTAGCGGATTCATCACCTGTATTTCAAAATTTTTTTACGACCTTTTATATTCACCCAAATGTATTGTAAAGACGTGTTTTAGATGTAAAATAATGTGAACTTAACGATAAAAATATAAAAAGTATGATTAGTTCAATACAAATGACATTAAACGATATTTAGCGGAATTATCACCATTTTTTACCAAATTTTTTCCCAAATTTTTTTTCTATTTTTTGTATTCACCCAAATGTATTGTAAATACGTGTTTTAGATGTAAAATAATGTGAACTTAACGATAAAAATATAAAAAGTATGATTAGTTCAATACAAATGACTTTAAACGATATTTAGCGGAATTATCACCATTTTTTACCCAATTTTTTCCCAAATTATTTTACGACCTTTTATATTCACCCAAATGTATTGTAAAGACGTGTTTTAGATGTAAAATAATGTGAACTTAACGATAAAAATATAAAAAGTATGATTAGTTCAATACAAATGACTTTAAACGATATTTAGCGGAATTATCACCATTTTTTACCAAATTTTTTCCCAAATTTTTTTTCTATTTTTTGTATTCACCCAAATGTATTGTAAATACGTGTTTTAGATGTAAAATAATGTGAACTTAACGATAAAAATATAAAAAGTATGATTAGTTCAATACAAATGACTTTAAACGATATTTAGCGGAATTATCACCATTTTTTACCAAATTTTTTCCCAAATTTTTTTTCTATTTTTTGTATTCACCCAAATGTATTGTTAATACGTGTTTTAGATGTAAAATAATGTGAACTTAACGATAAAAATATAAAAAGTATGATTAGTTCAATACAAATGACTTTAAACGATATTTAGCGGAATTATCACCATTTTTTACCAAATTTTTTTTCTATTTTTTGTATTCACCCAAATGTATTGTAAACACGTGTTTTAGATGTAAAATAATGTGAACTTAACGTTAAAAATATAAAAAGTATGATTAGTTTAATAGAAATGACTTAAGACGATATTTAGCGGATTCATCACCTGTATTTCAAAATTTTTTTACGACCTTTTATATTCACCCAAATGTATTGTAAAGACGTGTTTTAGATGTAAAATAATGTGAACTTAACGATAAAAATATAAAAAGTATGATTAGTTCAATACAAATGACATTAAACGATATTTAGCGGAATTATCACCATTTTTTACCAAATTTTTTCCCAAATTTTTTTTCTATTTTTTGTATTCACCCAAATGTATTGTAAATACGTGTTTTAGATGTAAAATAATGTGAACTTAACGATAAAAATATAAAAAGTATGATTAGTTCAATACAAATGACTTTAAACGATATTTAGCGGAATTATCACCATTTTTTACCCAATTTTTTCCCAAATTATTTTACGACCTTTTATATTCACCCAAATGTATTGTAAAGACGTGTTTTAGATGTAAAATAATGTGAACTTAACGATAAAAATATAAAAAGTATGATTAGTTCAATACAAATGACTTTAAACGATATTTAGCGGAATTATCACCATTTTTTACCAAATTTTTTCCCAAATTTTTTTTCTATTTTTTGTATTCACCCAAATGTATTGTAAATACGTGTTTTAGATGTAAAATAATGTGAACTTAACGATAAAAATATAAAAAGTATGATTAGTTCAATACAAATGACTTTAAACGATATTTAGCGGAATTATCACCATTTTTTACCAAATTTTTTCCCAAATTTTTTTTCTATTTTTTGTATTCACCCAAATGTATTGTTAATACGTGTTTTAGATGTAAAATAATGTGAACTTAACGATAAAAATATAAAAAGTATGATTAGTTCAATACAAATGACTTTAAACGATATTTAGCGGAATTATCACCATTTTTTACCAAATTTTTTTTCTATTTTTTGTATTCACCCAAATGTATTGTAAACACGTGTTTTAGATGTAATATAATGTGAACTTAACGTTAAAAATATAAAAAGTATGATTAGTTTAATAGAAATGACTTAAGACGATATTTAGCGGATTCATCACCTGTATTTCAAAATTTTTTTACGACCTTTTATATTCACCCAAATGTATTGTAAAGACGTGTTTTAGATGTAAAATAATGTGAACTTAACGATAAAAATATAAAAAGTATGATTAGTTCAATACAAATGACTTTAAACGATATTTAGCGGAATTATCACCATTTTTTACCAAATTTTTTCCCAAATTTTTTTTCTATTTTTTGTATTCACCCAAATGTATTGTAAATACGTGTTTTAGATGTAAAATAATGTGAACTTAACGATAAAAATATAAAAAGTATGATTAGTTCAATACAAATGACTTTAAACGATATTTAGCGGAATTATTACCATTTTTTACCAAATTTTTTTTCTATTTTTTGTATTCACCCAAATGTATTGTAAACACGTGTATTAGATGTAAAATAATGTGAACTTAACGTTAAAAATATAAAAAGTATGATTAGTTTAATAGAAATGACTTAAGACGATATTTAGCGGATTCATCACCTGTATTTCAAAATTTTTTTACGACCTTTTATATTCACCCAAATGTATTGTAAAGACGTGTTTTAGATGTAAAATAATGTGAACTTAACGATAAAAATATAAAAAGTATGATTAGTTCAATACAAATGACATTAAACGATATTTAGCGGAATTATCACCATTTTTTACCAAATTTTTTCCCAAATTTTTTTTCTATTTTTTGTATTCACCCAAATGTATTGTAAATACGTGTTTTAGATGTAAAATAATGTGAACTTAACGATAAAAATATAAAAAGTATGATTAGTTCAATACAAATGACTTTAAACGATATTTAGCGGAATTATCACCATTTTTTACCCAATTTTTTCCCAAATTTTTTTACGACCTTTTATATTCACCCAAATGTATTGTAAAGACGTGTTTTAGATGTAAAATAATGTGAACTTAACGATAAAAATATAAAAAGTATGATTAGTTCAATACAAATGACTTTAAACGATATTTAGCGGAATTATCACCATTTTTTACCAAATTTTTTCCCAAATTTTTTTTCTATTTTTTGTATTCACCCAAATGTATTGTAAATACGTGTTTTAGATGTAAAATAATGTGAACTTAACGATAAAAATATAAAAAGTATGATTAGTTCAATACAAATGACTTTAAACGATATTTAGCGGAATTATCACCATTTTTTACCAAATTTTTTCCCAAATTTTTTTTCTATTTTTTGTATTCACCCAAATGTATTGTTAATACGTGTTTTAGATGTAAAATAATGTGAACTTAACGATAAAAATATAAAAAGTATGATTAGTTCAATACAAATGACTTTAAACGATATTTAGCGGAATTATCACCATTTTTTACCAAATTTTTTTTCTATTTTTTGTATTCACCCAAATGTATTGTAAACACGTGTTTTAGATGTAAAATTATGTGAACTTAACGATAAAAATATAAAAAGTATGATTAGTTCAATACAAATGACTTTAAACGATATTTAGCGGAATTATCACAATTTTTTACCCAATTTTTTTTCTATTTTTTGTATTCACCCAAATGTATTGTAAACACGTGTTTTAGATGTAAAATAATGTGAACTTAACGTTAAAAATATAAAAAGTATGATTAGTTTAATAGAAATGACTTAAGACGATATTTATCGGATTCATCACCTGTATTTCAAAATTTTTTTACGACCTTTTATATTCACCCAAATGTATTGTAAAGACGTGTTTTAGATGTAAAATAATGTGAACTTAACGATAAAAATATAAAAAGTATGATTAGTTCAATACAAATGACTTTAAACGATATTTAGCGGAATTATCACCATTTTTTACCAAATTTTTTCCCAAATTTTTTTTCTATTTTTTGTATTCACCCAAATGTATTGTAAATACGTGTTTTAGATGTAAAATAATGTGAACTTAACGATAAAAATATAAAAAGTATGATTAGTTCAATACAAATGACTTTAAACGATATTTAGCGGAATTATTACCATTTTTTACCAAATTTTTTTTCTATTTTTTGTATTCACCCAAATGTATTGTAAACACGTGTATTAGATGTAAAATAATGTGAACTTAACGTTAAAAATATAAAAAGTATGATTAGTTTAATAGAAATGACTTAAGACGATATTTAGCGGATTCATCACCTGTATTTCAAAATTTTTTTACGGCCTTTTATATTCACCCAAATGTATTGTAAAGACGTGTTTTAGATGTAAAATTATGTGAACTTAACGATAAAAATATAAAAAGTATGATTAGTTCAATACAAATGACTTTAAACGATATTTAGCGGAATTATCACCATTTTTTACCAAATTTTTTTCCAAATTTTTTTTCTATTTTTTGTATTCACCCAAATGTATTGTAAATACGTGTTTTAGATGTAAAATTATGTGAACTTAACGTTAATAATATAAAAAGTATGATTAGTTTAATAGAAATGACTTAAGACGATATTTAGCGGATTCATCACCTGTATTTCAAAATTTTTTTACGACCTTTTATATTCACCCAAATGTATTGTAAAGACGTGTTTTAGATGTAAAATAATGTGAACTTAACGATAAAAATATAAAAAGTATGATTAGTTCAATACAAATGACATTAAACGATATTTAGCGGAATTATCACCATTTTTTACCAAATTTTTTCCCAAATTTTTTTTCTATTTTTTGTATTCACCCAAATGTATTGTAAATACGTGTTTTAGATGTAAAATAATGTGAACTTAACGATAAAAATATAAAAAGTATGATTAGTTCAATACAAATGACTTTAAACGATATTTAGCGGAATTATCACCATTTTTTACTAAATTTTTTTTCTATTTTTTGTATTCACCCAAATGTATTGTAAACACGTGTTTTAGATGTAAAATTATGTGAACTTAACGTTAATAATATAAAAAGTATGATTAGTTTAATAGAAATGACTTAAGACGATATTTAGCGGATTCATCACCTGTATTTCAAAATTTTTTTACGACCTTTTATATTCACCCAAATGTATTGTAAAGACGTGTTTTAGATGTAAAATAATGTGAACTTAACGATAAAAATATAAAAAGTATGATTAGTTCAATACAAATGACATTAAACGATATTTAGCGGAATTATCACCATTTTTTACCAAATTTTTTCCCAAATTTTTTTTCTATTTTTTGTATTCACCCAAATGTATTGTAAATACGTGTTTTAGATGTAAAATAATGTGAACTTAACGATAAAAATATAAAAAGTATGATTAGTTCAATACAAATGACTTTAAACGATATTTAGCGGAATTATCACCATTTTTTACCCAATTTTTTCCCAAATTTTTTTACGACCTTTTATATTCACCCAAATGTATTGTAAAGACGTGTTTTAGATGTGAAATAATGTGAACTTAACGATAAAAATATAAAAAGTATGATTAGTTCAATACAAATGACTTTAAACGATATTTAGCGGAATTATCACCATTTTTTACCAAATTTTTTCCCAAATTTTTTTTCTATTTTTTGTATTCACCCAAATGTATTGTAAATACGTGTTTTAGATGTAAAATAATGTGAACTTAACGATAAAAATATGAAAAGTATGATTAGTTCAATACAAATGACTTTAAACGATATTTAGCGGAATTATTACCATTTTTTACCAAATTTTTTTTCTATTTTTTGTATTCACCCAAATGTATTGTAAACACGTGTATTAGATGTAAAATAATGTGAACTTAACGTTAAAAATATAAAAAGTATGATTAGTTTAATAGAAATGACTTAAGACGATATTTAGCGGATTCATCACCTGTATTTCAAAATTTTTTTACGACCTTTTATATTCACCCAAATGTATTGTAAAGACGTGTTTTAGATGTAAAATAATGTGAACTTAACGATAAAAATATAAAAAGTATGATTAGTTCAATACAAATGACATTAAACGATATTTAGCGGAATTATCACCATTTTTTACCAAATTTTTTCCCAAATTTTTTTTCTATTTTTTGTATTCACCCAAATGTATTGTAAATACGTGTTTTAGATGTAAAATAATGTGAACTTAACGATAAAAATATAAAAAGTATGATTAGTTCAATACAAATGACTTTAAACGATATTTAGCGGAATTATCACCATTTTTTACCCAATTTTTTCCCAAATTATTTTACGACCTTTTATATTCACCCAAATGTATTGTAAAGACGTGTTTTAGATGTAAAATAATGTGAACTTAACGATAAAAATATAAAAAGTATGATTAGTTCAATACAAATGACTTTAAACGATATTTAGCGGAATTATCACCATTTTTTAACAAATTTTTTCCCAAATTTTTTTTCTATTTTTTGTATTCACCCAAATGTATTGTAAATACGTGTTTTAGATGTAAAATAATGTGAACTTAACGATAAAAATATAAAAAGTATGATTAGTTCAATACAAATGACTTTAAACGATATTTAGCGGAATTATCACCATTTTTTACCAAATTTTTTCCCAAATTTTTTTTCTATTTTTTGTATTCACCCAAATGTATTGTTAATACGTGTTTTAGATGTAAAATAATGTGAACTTAACGATAAAAATATAAAAAGTATGATTAGTTCAATACAAATGACTTTAAACGATATTTAGCGGAATTATCACCATTTTTTACCAAATTTTTTTTCTATTTTTTGTATTCACCCAAATGTATTGTAAACACGTGTTTTAGATGTAAAATAATGTGAACTTAACGTTAAAAATATAAAAAGTATGATTAGTTTAATAGAAATGACTTAAGACGATATTTAGCGGATTCATCACCTGTATTTCAAAATTTTTTTACGACCTTTTATATTCACCCAAATGTATTGTAAAGACGTGTTTTAGATGTAAAATAATGTGAACTTAACGATAAAAATATAAAAAGTATGATTAGTTCAATACAAATGACTTTAAACGATATTTAGCGGAATTATCACCATTTTTTACCAAATTTTTTCCCAAATTTTTTTTCTATTTTTTGTATTCACCCAAATGTATTGTAAATACGTGTTTTAGATGTAAAATAATGTGAACTTAACGATAAAAATATAAAAAGTATGATTAGTTCCATACAAATGACTTTAAACGATATTTAGCGGAATTATTACCATTTTTTACCAAATTTTTTTTCTATTTTTTGTATTCACCCAAATGTATTGTAAACACGTGTATTAGATGTAAAATAATGTGAACTTAACGTTAAAAATATAAAAAGTATGATTAGTTTAATAGAAATGACTTAAGACGATATTTAGCGGATTCATCACCTGTATTTCAAAATTTTTTTACGACCTTTTATATTCACCCAAATGTATTGTAAAGACGTGTTTTAGATGTAAAATAATGTGAACTTAACGATAAAAATATAAAAAGTATGATTAGTTCAATACAAATGACATTAAACGATATTTAGCGGAATTATCACCATTTTTTACCAAATTTTTTCCCAAATTTTTTTTCTATTTTTTGTATTCACCCAAATGTATTGTAAATACGTGTTTTAGATGTAAAATAATGTGAACTTAACGATAAAAATATAAAAAGTATGATTAGTTCAATACAAATGACTTTAAACGATATTTAGCGGAATTATCACCATTTTTTACCCAATTTTTTCCCAAATTTTTTTACGACCTTTTATATTCACCCAAATGTATTGTAAAGACGTGTTTTAGATGTGAAATAATGTGAACTTAACGATAAAAATATAAAATGTATGATTAGTTCAATACAAATGACTTTAAACGATATTTAGCGGAATTATCACCATTTTTTACCAAATTTTTTCCCAAATTTTTTTTCTATTTTTTGTATTCACCCAAATGTATTGTAAATACGTGTTTTAGATGTAAAATAATGTGAACTTAACGATAAAAATATAAAAAGTATGATTAGTTCAATACAAATGACTTTAAACGATATTTAGCGGAATTATCACCATTTTTTACCAAATTTTTTCCCAAATTTTTTTTCTATTTTTTGTATTCACCCAAATGTATTGTTAATACGTGTTTTAGATGTAAAATAATGTGAACTTAACGATAAAAATATAAAAAGTATGATTAGTTCAATACAAATGACTTTAAACGATATTTAGCGGAATTATTACCATTTTTTACCAAATTTTTTTTCTATTTTTTGTATTCACCCAAATGTATTGTAAACACGTGTATTAGATGTAAAATAATGTGAACTTAACGTTAAAAATATAAAAAGTATGATTAGTTTAATAGAAATGACTTAAGACGATATTTAGCGGATTCATCACCTGTATTTCAAAATTTTTTTACGGCCTTTTATATTCACCCAAATGTATTGTAAAGACGTGTTTTAGATGTAAAATTATGTGAACTTAACGATAAAAATATAAAAAGTATGATTAGTTCAATACAAATGACTTTAAACGATATTTAGCGGAATTATCACCATTTTTTACCAAATTTTTTTCCAAATTTTTTTTCTATTTTTTGTATTCACCCAAATGTATTGTAAATACGTGTTTTAGATGTAAAATAATGTGAACTTAACGATAAAAATATGAAAAGTATGATTAGTTCAATACAAATGACTTTAAACGATATTTAGCGGAATTATTACCATTTTTTACCAAATTTTTTTTCTATTTTTTGTATTCACCCAAATGTATTGTAAACACGTGTATTAGATGTAAAATAATGTGAACTTAACGTTAAAAATATAAAAAGTATGATTAGTTTAATAGAAATGACTTAAGACGATATTTAGCGGATTCATCACCTGTATTTCAAAATTTTTTTACGACCTTTTATATTCACCCAAATGTATTGTAAAGACGTGTTTTAGATGTAAAATAATGTGAACTTAACGATAAAAATATAAAAAGTATGATTAGTTCAATACAAATGACATTAAACGATATTTAGCGGAATTATCACCATTTTTTACCAAATTTTTTCCCAAATTTTTTTTCTATTTTTTGTATTCACCCAAATGTATTGTAAATACGTGTTTTAGATGTAAAATAATGTGAACTTAACGATAAAAATATAAAAAGTATGATTAGTTCAATACAAATGACTTTAAACGATATTTAGCGGAATTATCACCATTTTTTACCCAATTTTTTCCCAAATTATTTTACGACCTTTTATATTCACCCAAATGTATTGTAAAGACGTGTTTTAGATGTAAAATAATGTGAACTTAACGATAAAAATATAAAAAGTATGATTAGTTCAATACAAATGACTTTAAACGATATTTAGCGGAATTATCACCATTTTTTAACAAATTTTTTCCCAAATTTTTTTTCTATTTTTTGTATTCACCCAAATGTATTGTAAATACGTGTTTTAGATGTAAAATAATGTGAACTTAACGATAAAAATATAAAAAGTATGATTAGTTCAATACAAATGACTTTAAACGATATTTAGCGGAATTATCACCATTTTTTACCAAATTTTTTCCCAAATTTTTTTTCTATTTTTTGTATTCACCCAAATGTATTGTTAATACGTGTTTTAGATGTAAAATAATGTGAACTTAACGATAAAAATATAAAAAGTATGATTAGTTCAATACAAATGACTTTAAACGATATTTAGCGGAATTATCACCATTTTTTACCAAATTTTTTTTCTATTTTTTGTATTCACCCAAATGTATTGTAAACACGTGTTTTAGATGTAAAATAATGTGAACTTAACGTTAAAAATATAAAAAGTATGATTAGTTTAATAGAAATGACTTAAGACGATATTTAGCGGATTCATCACCTGTATTTCAAAATTTTTTTACGACCTTTTATATTCACCCAAATGTATTGTAAAGACGTGTTTTAGATGTAAAATAATGTGAACTTAACGATAAAAATATAAAAAGTATGATTAGTTCAATACAAATGACTTTAAACGATATTTAGCGGAATTATCACCATTTTTTACCAAATTTTTTCCCAAATTTTTTTTCTATTTTTTGTATTCACCCAAATGTATTGTAAATACGTGTTTTAGATGTAAAATAATGTGAACTTAACGATAAAAATATAAAAAGTATGATTAGTTCAATACAAATGACTTTAAACGATATTTAGCGGAATTATTACCATTTTTTACCAAATTTTTTTTCTATTTTTTGTATTCACCCAAATGTATTGTAAACACGTGTATTAGATGTAAAATAATGTGAACTTAACGTTAAAAATATAAAAAGTATGATTAGTTTAATAGAAATGACTTAAGACGATATTTAGCGGATTCATCACCTGTATTTCAAAATTTTTTTACGACCTTTTATATTCACCCAAATGTATTGTAAAGACGTGTTTTAGATGTAAAATAATGTGAACTTAACGATAAAAATATAAAAAGTATGATTAGTTCAATACAAATGACATTAAACGATATTTAGCGGAATTATCACCATTTTTTACCAAATTTTTTCCCAAATTTTTTTTCTATTTTTTGTATTCACCCAAATGTATTGTAAATACGTGTTTTAGATGTAAAATAATGTGAACTTAACGATAAAAATATAAAAAGTATGATTAGTTCAATACAAATGACTTTAAACGATATTTAGCGGAATTATCACCATTTTTTACCCAATTTTTTCCCAAATTTTTTTACGACCTTTTATATTCACCCAAATGTATTGTAAAGACGTGTTTTAGATGTAAAATAATGTGAACTTAACGATAAAAATATAAAAAGTATGATTAGTTCAATACAAATGACTTTAAACGATATTTAGCGGAATTATCACCATTTTTTACCAAATTTTTTCCCAAATTTTTTTTCTATTTTTTGTATTCACCCAAATGTATTGTAAATACGTGTTTTAGATGTAAAATAATGTGAACTTAACGATAAAAATATAAAAAGTATGATTAGTTCAATACAAATGACTTTAAACGATATTTAGCGGAATTATCACCATTTTTTACCAAATTTTTTCCCAAATTTTTTTTCTATTTTTTGTATTCACCCAAATGTATTGTTAATACGTGTTTTAGATGTAAAATAATGTGAACTTAACGATAAAAATATAAAAAGTATGATTAGTTCAATACAAATGACTTTAAACGATATTTAGCGGAATTATCACCATTTTTTACCAAATTTTTTTTCTATTTTTTGTATTCACCCAAATGTATTGTAAACACGTGTTTTAGATGTAAAATTATGTGAACTTAACGATAAAAATATAAAAAGTATGATTAGTTCAATACAAATGACTTTAAACGATATTTAGCGGAATTATCACAATTTTTTACCCAATTTTTTTTCTATTTTTTGTATTCACCCAAATGTATTGTAAACACGTGTTTTAGATGTAAAATAATGTGAACTTAACGTTAAAAATATAAAAAGTATGATTAGTTTAATAGAAATGACTTAAGACGATATTTAGCGGATTCATCACCTGTATTTCAAAATTTTTTTACGACCTTTTATATTCACCCAAATGTATTGTAAAGACGTGTTTTAGATGTAAAATAATGTGAACTTAACGATAAAAATATAAAAAGTATGATTAGTTCAATACAAATGACTTTAAACGATATTTAGCGGAATTATCACCATTTTTTACCAAATTTTTTCCCAAATTTTTTTTCTATTTTTTGTATTCACCCAAATGTATTGTAAATACGTGTTTTAGATGTAAAATAATGTGAACTTAACGATAAAAATATAAAAAGTATGATTAGTTCAATACAAATGACTTTAAACGATATTTAGCGGAATTATTACCATTTTTTACCAAATTTTTTTTCTATTTTTTGTATTCACCCAAATGTATTGTAAACACGTGTATTAGATGTAAAATAATGTGAACTTAACGTTAAAAATATAAAAAGTATGATTAGTTTAATAGAAATGACTTAAGACGATATTTAGCGGATTCATCACCTGTATTTCAAAATTTTTTTACGGCCTTTTATATTCACCCAAATGTATTGTAAAGACGTGTTTTAGATGTAAAATTATGTGAACTTAACGATAAAAATATAAAAAGTATGATTAGTTCAATACAAATGACTTTAAACGATATTTAGCGGAATTATCACCATTTTTTACCAAATTTTTTTCCAAATTTTTTTTCTATTTTTTGTATTCACCCAAATGTATTGTAAATACGTGTTTTAGATGTAAAATTATGTGAACTTAACGTTAATAATATAAAAAGTATGATTAGTTTAATAGAAATGACTTAAGACGATATTTAGCGGATTCATCACCTGTATTTCAAAATTTTTTTACGACCTTTTATATTCACCCAAATGTATTGTAAAGACGTGTTTTAGATGTAAAATAATGTGAACTTAACGATAAAAATATAAAAAGTATGATTAGTTCAATACAAATGACATTAAACGATATTTAGCGGAATTATCACCATTTTTTACCAAATTTTTTCCCAAATTTTTTTTCTATTTTTTGTATTCACCCAAATGTATTGTAAATACGTGTTTTAGATGTAAAATAATGTGAACTTAACGATAAAAATATAAAAAGTATGATTAGTTCAATACAAATGACTTTAAACGATATTTAGCGGAATTATCACCATTTTTTACTAAATTTTTTTTCTATTTTTTGTATTCACCCAAATGTATTGTAAACACTTGTTTTAGATGTAAAATTATGTGAACTTAACGTTAATAATATAAAAAGTATGATTAGTTTAATAGAAATGACTTAAGACGATATTTAGCGGATTCATCACCTGTATTTCAAAATTTTTTTACGACCTTTTATATTCACCCAAATGTATTGTAAAGACGTGTTTTAGATGTAAAATAATGTGAACTTAACGATAAAAATATAAAAAGTATGATTAGTTCAATACAAATGACATTAAACGATATTTAGCGGAATTATCACCATTTTTTACCAAATTTTTTCCCAAATTTTTTTTCTATTTTTTGTATTCACCCAAATGTATTGTAAATACGTGTTTTAGATGTAAAATAATGTGAACTTAACGATAAAAATATAAAAAGTATGATTAGTTCAATACAAATGACTTTAAACGATATTTAGCGGAATTATCACCATTTTTTACCCAATTTTTTCCCAAATTTTTTTACGACCTTTTATATTCACCCAAATGTATTGTAAAGACGTGTTTTAGATGTGAAATAATGTGAACTTAACGATAAAAATATAAAAAGTATGATTAGTTCAATACAAATGACTTTAAACGATATTTAGCGGAATTATCACCATTTTTTACCAAATTTTTTCCCAAATTTTTTTTCTATTTTTTGTATTCACCCAAATGTATTGTAAATACGTGTTTTAGATGTAAAATAATGTGAACTTAACGATAAAAATATAAAAAGTATGATTAGTTCAATACAAATGACTTTAAACGATATTTAGCGGAATTATCACCATTTTTTACCAAATTTTTTCCCAAATTTTTTTTCTATTTTTTGTATTCACCCAAATGTATTGTTAATACGTGTTTTAGATGTAAAATAATGTGAACTTAACGATAAAAATATAAAAAGTATGATTAGTTCAATACAAATGACTTTAAACGATATTTAGCGGAATTATCACCATTTTTTACCAAATTTTTTTTCTATTTTTTGTATTCACCCAAATGTATTGTAAACACGTGTTTTAGATGTAAAATAATGTGAACTTAACGATAAAAATATAAAAAGTATGATTAGTTCAATACAAATGACTTTAAACGATATTTAGCGGAATTATCACCATTTTTTACCAAATTTTTTTTCTATTTTTTTTATTCACCCAAATGTATTGTAAACACGTGTTTTAGATGTAAAATTATGTGAAGTTAACGATAAAAATATAAAAAGTATGATTAGTTCAATACAAATGACTTTAAACGATATTTAGCGGAATTATCACCATTTTTTACCAAATTTTTTTTCTATTTTTTGTATTCACCCAAATGTATTGTAAACACGTGTTTTAGATGTAAAATTATGTGAACTTAACGATAAAAATATAAAAAGTATGATTAGTTCAATACAAATGACTTTAAACGATATTTAGCGGAATTATCACAATTTTTTACCCAATTTTTTTTCTATTTTTTGTATTCACCCAAATGTATTGTAAACACGTGTTTTAGATGTAAAATAATGTGAACTTAACGTTAAAAATATAAAAAGTATGATTAGTTTAATAGAAATGACTTAAGACGATATTTAGCGGATTCATCACCTGTATTTCAAAATTTTTTTACGACCTTTTATATTCACCCAAATGTATTGTAAAGACGTGTTTTAGATGTAAAATAATGTGAACTTAACGATAAAAATATAAAAAGTATGATTAGTTCAATACAAATGACTTTAAACGATATTTAGCGGAATTTTCACCATTTTTTACCAAATTTTTTTTCTATTTTTTGTATTCACCCAAATGTATTGTAAACACGTGTTTTAGATGTAAAATAATGTGAACTTAACGATAAAAATATAAAAAGTATGATTAGTTCAATACAAATGACTTTAAACGATATTTAGCGGAATTATCACCATTTTTTACCAAATTTTTTTTCTATTTTTTGTATTCACCCAAATGTATTGTAAACACGTGTTTTAGATGTAAAATTATGTGAACTTAACGATAAAAATATAAAAAGTATGATTAGTTCAATACAAATGACTTTAAACGATATTTAGCGGAATTATCACCATTTTTTACCCAATTTTTTTTCTATTTTTTGTATTCACCCAAATGTATTGTAAACACGTGTTTTAGATGTAAAATAATGTGAACTTAACGTTAAAAATATAAAAAGTATGATTAGTTTAATAGAAATGACTTAAGACGATATTTAGCGGATTCATCACCTGTATTTCAAAATTTTTTTACGACCTTTTATATTCACCCAAATGTATTGTAAAGACGTGTTTTAGATGTAAAATAATGTGAACTTAACGATAAAAATATAAAAAGTATGATTAGTTCAATACAAATGACTTTAAACGATATTTAGCGGAATTATCACCATTTTTTACCAAATTTTTTCCCAAATTTTTTTTCTATTTTTTGTATTCACCCAAATGTATTGTAAACACGTGTATTAGATGTAAAATAATGTGAACTTAACGTTAAAAATATAAAAAGTATGATTAGTTTAATAGAAATGACTTAAGACGATATTTAGCGGATTCATCACCTGTATTTCAAAATTTTTTTACGGCCTTTTATATTCACCCAAATGTATTGTAAAGACGTGTTTTAGATGTAAAATTATGTGAACTTAACGATAAAAATATAAAAAGTATGATTAGTTCAATACAAATGACTTTAAACGATATTTAGCGGAATTATCACCATTTTTTACCAAATTTTTTTCCAAATTTTTTTTCTATTTTTTGTATTCACCCAAATGTATTGTAAATACGTGTTTTAGATGTAAAATAATGTGAACTTAACGATAAAAATATGAAAAGTATGATTAGTTCAATACAAATGACTTTAAACGATATTTAGCGGAATTATCACCATTTTTTACTAAATTTTTTTTCTATTTTTTGTATTCACCCAAATGTATTGTAAACACGTGTTTTAGATGTAAAATTATGTGAACTTAACGTTAATAATATAAAAAGTATGATTAGTTTAATAGAAATGACTTAAGACGATATTTAGCGGATTCATCACCTGTATTTCAAAATTTTTTTACGACCTTTTATATTCACCCAAATGTATTGTAAAGACGTGTTTTAGATGTAAAATAATGTGAACTTAACGATAAAAATATAAAAAGTATGATTAGTTCAATACAAATGACATTAAACGATATTTAGCGGAATTATCACCATTTTTTACCAAATTTTTTCCCAAATTTTTTTTCTATTTTTTGTATTCACCCAAATGTATTGTATATACGTGTTTTAGATGTAAAATAATGTGAACTTAACGATAAAAATATAAAAAGTATGATTAGTTCAATACAAATGACTTTAAACGATATTTAGCGGAATTATCACCATTTTTTACTAAATTTTTTTTCTATTTTTTGTATTCACCCAAATGTATTGTAAACACGTGTTTTAGATGTAAAATTATGTGAACTTAACGTTAATAATATAAAAAGTATGATTAGTTTAATAGAAATGACTTAAGACGATATTTAGCGGATTCATCACCTGTATTTCAAAATTTTTTTACGACCTTTTATATTCACCCAAATGTATTGTAAAGACGTGTTTTAGATGTAAAATAATGTGAACTTAACGATAAAAATATAAAAAGTATGATTAGTTCAATACAAATGACATTAAACGATATTTAGCGGAATTATCACCATTTTTTACCAAATTTTTTCCCAAATTTTTTTTCTATTTTTTGTATTCACCCAAATGTATTGTAAATACGTGTTTTAGATGTAAAATAATGTGAACTTAACGATAAAAATATAAAAAGTATGATTAGTTCAATACAAATGACTTTAAACGATATTTAGCGGAATTATCACCATTTTTTACCCAATTTTTTCCCAAATTTTTTTACGACCTTTTATATTCACCCAAATGTATTGTAAAGACGTGTTTTAGATGTAAAATAATGTGAACTTAACGATAAAAATATAAAAAGTATGATTAGTTCAATACAAATGACTTTAAACGATATTTAGCGGAATTATCACCATTTTTTACCAAATTTTTTCCCAAATTTTTTTTCTATTTTTTGTATTCACCCAAATGTATTGTAAATACGTGTTTTAGATGTAAAATAATGTGAACTTAACGATAAAAATATAAAAAGTATGATTAGTTCAATACAAATGACTTTAAACGATATTTAGCGGAATTATCACCATTTTTTACCAAATTTTTTTTCTATTTTTTGTATTCACCCAAATGTATTGTAAACACGTGTTTTAGATGTAAAATTATGTGAACTTAACGATAAAAATATAAAAAGTATGATTAGTTCAATACAAATGACTTTAAACGATATTTAGCGGAATTATCACAATTTTTTACCCAATTTTTTTTCTATTTTTTGTATTCACCCAAATGTATTGTAAACACGTGTTTTAGATGTAAAATAATGTGAACTTAACGTTAAAAATATAAAAAGTATGATTAGTTTAATAGAAATGACTTAAGACGATATTTAGCGGATTCATCACCTGTATTTCAAAATTTTTTTACGACCTTTTATATTCACCCAAATGTATTGTAAAGACGTGTTTTAGATGTAAAATAATGTGAACTTAACGATAAAAATATAAAAAGTATGATTAGTTCAATACAAATGACTTTAAACGATATTTAGCGGAATTTTCACCATTTTTTACCAAATTTTTTTTCTATTTTTTGTATTCACCCAAATGTATTGTAAACACGTGTTTTAGATGTAAAATAATGTGAACTTAACGATAAAAATATAAAAAGTATGATTAGTTCAATACAAATGACTTTAAACGATATTTAGCGGAATTATCACCATTTTTTACCAAATTTTTTTTCTATTTTTTGTATTCACCCAAATGTATTGTAAACACGTGTTTTAGATGTAAAATTATGTGAACTTAACGATAAAAATATAAAAAGTATGATTAGTTCAATACAAATGACTTTAAACGATATTTAGCGGAATTATCACCATTTTTTACCCAATTTTTTTTCTATTTTTTGTATTCACCCAAATGTATTGTAAACACGTGTTTTAGATGTAAAATAATGTGAACTTAACGTTAAAAATATAAAAAGTATGATTAGTTTAATAGAAATGACTTAAGACGATATTTAGCGGATTCATCACCTGTATTTCAAAATTTTTTTACGACCTTTTATATTCACCCAAATGTATTGTAAAGACGTGTTTTAGATGTAAAATAATGTGAACTTAACGATAAAAATATAAAAAGTATGATTAGTTCAATACAAATGACTTTAAACGATATTTAGCGGAATTATCACCATTTTTTACCAAATTTTTTCCCAAATTTTTTTTCTATTTTTTGTATTCACCCAAATGTATTGTAAATACGTGTTTTAGATGTAAAATAATGTGAACTTAACGATAATAATATAAAAAGTATGATTAGTTCAATACAAATGACTTTAAACGATATTTAGCGGAATTATTACCATTTTTTACCAAATTTTTTTTCTATTTTTTGTATTCACCCAAATGTATTGTAAACACGTGTATTAGATGTAAAATAATGTGAACTTAACGTTAAAAATATAAAAAGTATGATTAGTTTAATAGAAATGACTTAAGACGATATTTAGCGGATTCATCACCTGTATTTCAAAATTTTTTTACGGCCTTTTATATTCACCCAAATGTATTGTAAAGACGTGTTTTAGATGTAAAATTATGTGAACTTAACGATAAAAATATAAAAAGTATGATTAGTTCAATACAAATGACTTTAAACGATATTTAGCGGAATTATCACCATTTTTTACCAAATTTTTTTCCAAATTTTTTTTCTATTTTTTGTATTCACCCAAATGTATTGTAAATACGTGTTTTAGATGTAAAATAATGTGAACTTAACGATAAAAATATGAAAAGTATGATTAGTTCAATACAAATGACTTTAAACGATATTTAGCGGAATTATCACCATTTTTTACTAAATTTTTTTTCTATTTTTTGTATTCACCCAAATGTATTGTAAACACGTGTTTTAGATGTAAAATTATGTGAACTTAACGTTAATAATATAAAAAGTATGATTAGTTTAATAGAAATGACTTAAGACGATATTTAGCGGATTCATCACCTGTATTTCAAAATTTTTTTACGACCTTTTATATTCACCCAAATGTATTGTAAAGACGTGTTTTAGATGTAAAATAATGTGAACTTAACGATAAAAATATAAAAAGTATGATTAGTTCAATACAAATGACATTAAACGATATTTAGCGGAATTATCACCATTTTTTACCAAATTTTTTCCCAAATTTTTTTTCTATTTTTTGTATTCACCCAAATGTATTGTATATACGTGTTTTAGATGTAAAATAATGTGAACTTAACGATAAAAATATAAAAAGTATGATTAGTTCAATACAAATGACTTTAAACGATATTTAGCGGAATTATCACCATTTTTTACTAAATTTTTTTTCTATTTTTTGTATTCACCCAAATGTATTGTAAACACGTGTTTTAGATGTAAAATTATGTGAACTTAACGTTAATAATATAAAAAGTATGATTAGTTTAATAGAAATGACTTAAGACGATATTTAGCGGATTCATCACCTGTATTTCAAAATTTTTTTACGACCTTTTATATTCACCCAAATGTATTGTAAAGACGTGTTTTAGATGTAAAATAATGTGAACTTAACGATAAAAATATAAAAAGTATGATTAGTTCAATACAAATGACATTAAACGATATTTAGCGGAATTATCACCATTTTTTACCAAATTTTTTCCCAAATTTTTTTTCTATTTTTTGTATTCACCCAAATGTATTGTAAATACGTGTTTTAGATGTAAAATAATGTGAACTTAACGATAAAAATATAAAAAGTATGATTAGTTCAATACAAATGACTTTAAACGATATTTAGCGGAATTATCACCATTTTTTACCCAATTTTTTCCCAAATTTTTTTACGACCTTTTATATTCACCCAAATGTATTGTAAAGACGTGTTTTAGATGTAAAATAATGTGAACTTAACGATAAAAATATAAAAAGTATGATTAGTTCAATACAAATGACTTTAAACGATATTTAGCGGAATTATCACCATTTTTTACCAAATTTTTTCCCAAATTTTTTTTCTATTTTTTGTATTCACCCAAATGTATTGTAAATACGTGTTTTAGATGTAAAATAATGTGAACTTAACGATAAAAATATAAAAAGTATGATTAGTTCAATACAAATGACTTTAAACGATATTTAGCGGAATTATCACCATTTTTTACCAAATTTTTTCCCAAATTTTTTTTCTATTTTTTGTATTCACCCAAATGTATTGTTAATACGTGTTTTAGATGTAAAATAATGTGAACTTAACGTTAAAAATATAAAAAGTATGATTAGTTTAATAGAAATGACTTAAGACGATATTTAGCGGATTCATCACCTGTATTTCAAAATTTTTTTACGACCTTTTATATTCACCCAAATGTATTGTAAACACGTGTTTTAGATGTAAAATTATGTGAACTTAACGATAAAAATATAAAAAGTATGATTAGTTCAATACAAATGACTTTAAACGATATTTAGCGGAATTATCACCATTTTTTACCCAATTTTTTTTCTATTTTTTGTATTCACCCAAATGTATTGTAAACACGTGTTTTAGATGTAAAATAATGTGAACTTAACGTTAAAAATATAAAAAGTATGATTAGTTTAATAGAAATGACTTAAGACGATATTTAGCGGATTCATCACCTGTATTTCAAAATTTTTTTACGACCTTTTATATTCACCCAAATGTATTGTAAAGACGTGTTTTAGATGTAAAATAATGTGAACTTAACGATAAAAATATAAAAAGTATGATTAGTTCAATACAAATGACTTTAAACGATATTTAGCGGAATTATCACCATTTTTTACCAAATTTTTTCCCAAATTTTTTTTCTATTTTTTGTATTCACCCAAATGTATTGTAAATACGTGTTTTAGATGTAAAATAATGTGAACTTAACGATAATAATATAAAAAGTATGATTAGTTCAATACAAATGACTTTAAACGATATTTAGCGGAATTATTACCATTTTTTACCAAATTTTTTTTCTATTTTTTGTATTCACCCAAATGTATTGTAAACACGTGTATTAGATGTAAAATAATGTGAACTTAACGTTAAAAATATAAAAAGTATGATTAGTTTAATAGAAATGACTTAAGACGATATTTAGCGGATTCATCACCTGTATTTCAAAATTTTTTTACGGCCTTTTATATTCACCCAAATGTATTGTAAAGACGTGTTTTAGATGTAAAATTATGTGAACTTAACGATAAAAATATAAAAAGTATGATTAGTTCAATACAAATGACTTTAAACGATATTTAGCGGAATTATCACCATTTTTTACCAAATTTTTTTCCAAATTTTTTTTCTATTTTTTGTATTCACCCAAATGTATTGTAAATACGTGTTTTAGATGTAAAATAATGTGAACTTAACGATAAAAATATGAAAAGTATGATTAGTTCAATACAAATGACTTTAAACGATATTTAGCGGAATTATCACCATTTTTTACTAAATTTTTTTTCTATTTTTTGTATTCACCCAAATGTATTGTAAACACGTGTTTTAGATGTAAAATTATGTGAACTTAACGTTAATAATATAAAAAGTATGATTAGTTTAATAGAAATGACTTAAGACGATATTTAGCGGATTCATCACCTGTATTTCAAAATTTTTTTACGAACTTTTATATTCACCCAAATGTATTGTAAAGACGTGTTTTAGATGTAAAATAATGTGAACTTAACGATAAAAATATAAAAAGTATGATTAGTTCAATACAAATGACATTAAACGATATTTAGCGGAATTATCACCATTTTTTACCAAATTTTTTCCCAAATTTTTTTTCTATTTTTTGTATTCACCCAAATGTATTGTATATACGTGTTTTAGATGTAAAATAATGTGAACTTAACGATAAAAATATAAAAAGTATGATTAGTTCAATACAAATGACTTTAAACGATATTTAGCGGAATTATCACCATTTTTTACTAAATTTTTTTTCTATTTTTTGTATTCACCCAAATGTATTGTAAACACGTGTTTTAGATGTAAAATTATGTGAACTTAACGTTAATAATATAAAAAGTATGATTAGTTTAATAGAAATGACTTAAGACGATATTTAGCGGATTCATCACCTGTATTTCAAAATTTTTTTACGACCTTTTATATTCACCCAAATGTATTGTAAAGACGTGTTTTAGATGTAAAATAATGTGAACTTAACGATAAAAATATAAAAAGTATGATTAGTTCAATACAAATGACATTAAACGATATTTAGCGGAATTATCACCATTTTTTACCAAATTTTTTCCCAAATTTTTTTTCTATTTTTTGTATTCACCCAAATGTATTGTAAATACGTGTTTTAGATGTAAAATAATGTGAACTTAACGATAAAAATATAAAAAGTATGATTAGTTCAATACAAATGACTTTAAACGATATTTAGCGGAATTATCACCATTTTTTACCCAATTTTTTCCCAAATTTTTTTACGACCTTTTATATTCACCCAAATGTATTGTAAAGACGTGTTTTAGATGTAAAATAATGTGAACTTAACGATAAAAATATAAAAAGTATGATTAGTTCAATACAAATGACTTTAAACGATATTTAGCGGAATTATCACCATTTTTTACCAAATTTTTTCCCAAATTTTTTTTCTATTTTTTGTATTCACCCAAATGTATTGTAAATACGTGTTTTAGATGTAAAATAATGTGAACTTAACGATAAAAATATAAAAAGTATGATTAGTTCAATACAAATGACTTTAAACGATATTTAGCGGAATTATCACCATTTTTTACCAAATTTTTTCCCAAATTTTTTTTCTATTTTTTGTATTCACCCAAATGTATTGTTAATACGTGTTTTAGATGTAAAATAATGTGAACTTAACGATAAAAATATAAAAAGTATGATTAGTTCAATACAAATGACTTTAAACGATATTTAGCGGAATTATCACCATTTTTTACCAAATTTTTTTTCTATTTTTTGTATTCACCCAAATGTATTGTAAACACGTGTTTTAGATGTAAAATTATGTGAACTTAACGATAAAAATATAAAAAGTATGATTAGTTCAATACAAATGACTTTAAACGATATTTAGCGGAATTATCACCATTTTTTACCCAATTTTTTTTCTATTTTTTGTATTCACCTAAATGTATTGTAAACACGTGTTTTAGATGTAAAATAATGTGAACTTAACGTTAAAAATATAAAAAGTATGATTAGTTTAATAGAAATGACTTAAGACGATATTTAGCGGATTCATCACCTGTATTTCAAAATTTTTTTACGACCTATTATATTCACCCAAATGTATTGTAAAGACGTGTTTTAGATGTAAAATAATGTGAACTTAACGATAAAAATATAAAAAGTATGATTAGTTCAATACAAATGACTTTAAACGATATTTAGCGGAATTATCACCATTTTTTACCAAATTTTTTTTCTATTTTTTGTATTCACCCAAATGTATTGTAAATACGTGTTTTAGATGTAAAATAATGTGAACTTAACGATAAAAATATAAAAAGTATGATTAGTTCAATACAAATGACTTTAAACGATATTTAGCGGAATTATTACCATTTTTTACCAAATTTTTTTTCTATTTTTTGTATTCACCCAAATGTATTGTAAACACGTGTATTAGATGTAAAATAATGTGAACTTAACGTTAAAAATATAAAAAGTATGATTAGTTTAATAGAAATGACTTAAGACGATATTTAGCGGATTCATCACCTGTATTTCAAAATTTTTTTACGGCCTTTTATATTCACCCAAATGTATTGTAAAGACGTGTTTTAGATGTAAAATTATGTGAACTTAACGATAAAAATATAAAAAGTATGATTAGTTCAATACAAATGACTTTAAACGATATTTAGCGGAATTATCACCATTTTTTACCAAATTTTTTTCCAAATTTTTTTTCTATTTTTTGTATTCACCCAAATGTATTGTAAATACGTGTTTTGGATGTAAAATAATGTGAACTTAACGATAAAAATATGAAAAGTATGATTAGTTCAATACAAATGACTTTAAACGATATTTAGCGGAATTATCACCATTTTTTACTAAATTTTTTTTCTATTTTTTGTATTCACCCAAATGTATTGTAAACACGTGTTTTAGATGTAAAATTATGTGAACTTAACGTTAATAATATAAAAAGTATGATTAGTTTAATAGAAATGACTTAAGACGATATTTAGCGGATTCATCACCTGTATTTCAAAATTTTTTTACGACCTTTTATATTCACCCAAATGTATTGTAAAGACGTGTTTTAGATGTAAAATAATGTGAACTTAACGATAAAAATATAAAAAGTATGATTAGTTCAATACAAATGACATTAAACGATATTTAGCGGAATTATCACCATTTTTTACCAAATTTTTTCCCAAATTTTTTTTCTATTTTTTGTATTCACCCAAATGTATTGTAAATACGTGTTTTAGATGTAAAATAATGTGAACTTAACGATAAAAATATAAAAAGTATGATTAGTTCAATACAAATGACTTTAAACGATATTAGCGGAATTATCACCATTTTTTACCCAATTTTTTCCCAAATTTTTTTACGACCTTTTATATTCACCCAAATGTATTGTAAAGACGTGTTTTAGATGTAAAATAATGTGAACTTAACGATAAAAATATAAAAAGTATGATTAGTTTAATACAAATGACTTTAAACGATATTTAGCGGAATTATCACCATTTTTTACCAAATTTTTTCCCAAATTTTTTTTCTATTTTTTGTATTCACCCAAATGTATTGTAAATACGTGTTTTTGATGTAAAATAATGTGAACTTAACGATAAAAATATAAAAAGTATGATTAGTTCAATACAAATGACTTTAAACGATATTTAGCGGAATTATCACCATTTTTTACCAAATTTTTTCCCAAATTTTTTTTCTATTTTTTGTATTCACCCAAATGTATTGTTAATACGTGTTTTAGATGTAAAATAATGTGAACTTAACGATAAAAATATAAAAAGTATGATTAGTTCAATACAAATGACTTTAAACGATATTTAGCGGAATTATCACCATTTTTTACCAAATTTTTTTTCTATTTTTTGTATTCACCCAAATGTATTGTAAACACGTGTTTTAGATGTAAAATTATGTGAACTTAACGATAAAAATATAAAAAGTATGATTAGTTCAATACAAATGACTTTAAACGATATTTAGCGGAATTATCACCATTTTTTACCAAATTTTTTTTCTATTTTTTGTATTCACCCAAATGTATTGTAAACACGTGTTTTATATGTAAAATAATGTGAACTTAACGTTAAAAATATAAAAAGTATGATTAGTTTAATAGAAATGACTTAAGACGATATTTAGCGGATTCATCACCTGTATTTCAAAATTTTTTTACGACCTTTTATATTCACCCAAATGTATTGTAAAGACGTGTTTTAGATGTAAAATTATGTGAACTTAACGATAAAAATATAAAAAGTATGATTAGTTCAATACAAATGACTTTAAACGATATTTAGCGGAATTATTACCATTTTTTACCAAATTTTTTTTCTATTTTTTGTATTCACCCAAATGTATTGTAAACACGTGTATTAGATGTAAAATAATGTGAACTTAACGTTAAAAATATAAAAAGTATGATTAGTTTAATAGAAATGACTTAAGACGATATTTAGCGGATTCATCACCTGTATTTCAAAATTTTTTTACGGCCTTTTATATTCACCCAAATGTATTGTAAAGACGTTTTTTAGATGTAAAATTATGTGAACTTAACGATAAAAATATAAAAAGTATGATTAGTTCAATACAAATGACTTTAAACGATATTTAGCGGAATTATCACCATTTTTTACCAAATTTTTTTCCAAATTTTTTTTCTATTTTTTGTATTCACCCAAATGTATTTTAAATACGTGTTTTAGATGTAAAATAATGTGAACTTAACGATAAAAATATAAAAAGTATGATTAGTTCAATACAAATGACTTTAAACGATATTTAGCGGAATTATCACCATTTTTTACCAAATTTTTTTTCTATTTTTTGTATTCACCCAAATGTATTGTAAACACGTGTTTTAGATGTAAAATAATGTGAACTTAACGTTAAAAATATAAAAAGTATGATTAGTTTAATAGAAATGACTTAAGACGATATTTAGCGGATTCATCACCTGTATTTCAAAATTTTTTTACGACCTTTTATATTCACCCAAATGTATTGTAAAGACGTGTTTTAGATGTAAAATAATGTGAACTTAACGATAAAAATATAAAAAGTATGATTAGTTCAATACAAATGACTTTAAACGATATTTAGCGGAATTATCACCATTTTTTACCAAATTTTTTCCCAAATTTTTTTTCTATTTTTTGTATTCACCCAAATGTATTGTAAATACGTGTTTTAGATGTAAAATAATGTGAACTTAACGATAAAAATATGAAAAGTATGATTAGTTCAATACAAATGACTTTAAACGATATTTAGCGGAATTATCACCATTTTTTACCAAATTTTTTTTCTATTTTTTGTATTCACCCAAATGTATTGTAAACACGTGTTTTAGATGTAAAATTATGTGAACTTAACGTTAAAAATATAAAAAGTATGATTAGTTTAATAGAAATGACTTAAGACGATATTTAGCGGATTCATCACCTGTATTTCAAAATTTTTTTACGACCTTTTACATTCACCCAAATGTATTGTAAAGACGTGTTTTAGATGTAAAATAATGTGAACTTAACGATAAAAATATAAAAAGTATGATTAGTTCAATACAAATGACTTTAAACGATATTTAGCGGAATTATCACCATTTTTTACCAAATTTTTTCCCAAATTTTTTTTCTATTTTTTGTATTCACCCAAATGTATTGTAAATACGTGTTTTAGATGTAAAATAATGTGAACTTAACGATAAAAATATAAAAAGTATGATTAGTTCAATACAAATGACTTTAAACGATATTTAGCGGAATTATCACCATTTTTTACCCAATTTTTTCCCAAATTTTTTTTCTATTTTTTGTATTCACCCAAATGTATTGTATACACGTGTTTTAGATGTAAAATAATGTGAACTTAACGTTAAAAATATAAAAAGTATGATTAGTTTAATAGAAATGACTTAAGACGATATTTAGCGGATTCATCACCTGTATTTCAAAATTTTTTTACGACCTTTTATATTCACCCAAATGTATTGTAAAGACGTGTTTTAGATGTAAAATAATGTGAACTTAACGATAAAAATATAAAAAGTATGATTAGTTCAATACAAATGACTTTAAACGATATTTAGCGGAATTATCACCATTTTTTACCAAATTTTTTTTCTATTTTTTGTATTCACCCAAATGTATTGTAAACACGTGTTTTAGATGTAAAATAATGTGAACTTAACGATAAAAATATAAAAAGTATGATTAGTTCAATACAAATGACTTTAAACGATATTTAGCGGAATTATCACCATTTTTTACCAAATTTTTTCCCAAATTTTTTTTCTATTTTTTGTATTCACCCAAATGTATTGTAAATACGTGTTTTAGATGTAAAATAATGTGAACTTAACGATAAAAATATAAAAAGTATGATTAGTTCAATACAAATGACTTTAAACGATATTTAGCGGAATTATCACCATTTTTTACCAAATTTTTTCCCAAATTTTTTTTCTATTTTTTGTATTCACCCAAATGTATTGTAAATACGTGTTTTAGATGTAAAATAATGTGAACTTAACGATAAAAATATAAAAAGTATGATTAGTTCAATACAAATGACTTTAAACGATATTTAGCGGAATTATCACCATTTTTTACCAAATTTTTTTTCTATTTTTTGTATTCACCCAAATGTATTGTAAATACGTGTTTTAGATGTAAAATTATGTGAACTTAACGTTAAAAATATAAAAAGTATGATTAGTTTAATAGAAATGACTTAAGACGATATTTAGCGGATTCATCACCTGTATTTCAAAATTTTTTTACGACCTTTTATATTCACCCAAATGTATTGTAAAGACGTGTTTTAGATGTAAAATAATGTGAACTTAACGATAAAAATATAAAAAGTATGATTAGTTCAATACAAATGACTTTAAACGATATTTAGCGGAATTATCACCATTTTTTACCAAATTTTTTCCCAAATTTTTTTTCTATTTTTTGTATTCACCCAAATGTATTGTAAATACGTGTTTTAGATGTAAAATAATGTGAACTTAACGATAAAAATATAAAAAGTATGATTAGTTCAATACAAATGACTTTAAACGATATTTAGCGGAATTATCACCATTTTTTACCAAATTTTTTCCCAAATTTTTTTTCTATTTTTTGTATTCACCCAAATGTATTGTAAATACGTGTTTTAGATGTAAAATAATGTGAACTTAACGATAAAAATATAAAAAGTATGATTAGTTCAATACAAATGACTTTAAACGATATTTAGCGGAATTATCACCATTTTTTACCCAATTTTTTCCCAAATTTTTTTTCTATTTTTTGTATTCACCCAAATGTATTGTATACACGTGTTTTAGATGTAAAATAATGTGAACTTAACGTTAAAAATATAAAAAGTATGATTAGTTTAATAGAAATGACTTAAGACGATATTTAGCGGATTCATCACCTGTATTTCAAAATTTTTTTACGACCTTTTATATTCACCCAAATGTATTGTAAAGACGTGTTTTAGATGTAAAATAATGTGAACTTAACGATAAAAATATAAAAAGTATGATTAGTTCAATACAAATGACTTTAAACGATATTTAGCGGAATTATCACCATTTTTTACCAAATTTTTTCCCAAATTTTTTTTCTATTTTTTGTATTCACCCAAATGTATTGTAAATACGTGTTTTAGATGTAAAATAATGTGAACTTAACGATAAAAATATAAAAAGTATGATTAGTTCAATACAAATTACTTTAAACGATATTTAGCGGAATTATCACCATTTTTTACCAAATTTTTTCCCAAATTTTTTTTCTATTTTTTGTATTCACCCAAATGTATTGTAAATACGTGTTTTAGATGTAAAATAATGTGAACTTAACGATAAAAATATAAAAAGTATGATTAGTTCAATACAAATGACTTTAAACGATATTTAGCGGAATTATCACCATTTTTTACCAAATTTTTTTTCTATTTTTTGTATTCACCCAAATGTATTGTAAACACGTGTTTTAGATGTAAAATTATGTGAACTTAACGTTAAAAATATAAAAAGTATGATTAGTTTAATAGAAATGACTTAAGACGATATTTAGCGGATTCATCACCTGTATTTCAAAATTTTTTTACGACCTTTTATATTCACCCAAATGTATTGTAAAGACGTGTTTTAGATGTAAAATAATGTGAACTTAACGATAAAAATATAAAAAGTATGATTAGTTCAATACAAATGACTTTAAACGATATTTAGCGGAATTATCACCATTTTTTACCAAATTTTTTCCCAAATTTTTTTTCTATTTTTTGTATTCACCCAAATGTATTGTAAATACGTGTTTTAGATGTAAAATAATGTGAACTTAACGATAAAAATATAAAAAGTATGATTAGTTCAATACAAATGACTTTAAACGATATTTAGCGGAATTATCACCATTTTTTACCCAATTTTTTCCCAAATTTTTTTTCTATTTTTTGTATTCACCCAAATGTATTGTATACACGTGTTTTAGATGTAAAATAATGTGAACTTAACGTTAAAAATATAAAAAGTATGATTAGTTTAATAGAAATGACTTAAGACGATATTTAGCGGATTCATCACCTGTATTTCAAAATTTTTTTACGACCTTTTATATTCACCCAAATGTATTGTAAAGACGTGTTTTAGATGTAAAATAATGTGAACTTAACGATAAAAATATAAAAAGTATGATTAGTTCAATACAAATGACTTTAAACGATATTTAGCGGAATTATCACCATTTTTTACCAAATTTTTTTTCTATTTTTTGTATTCACCCAAATGTATTGTAAACACGTGTTTTAGATGTAAAATAATGTGAACTTAACGTTAAAAATATAAAAAGTATGATTAATTTAATAGAAATGACTTAAGACGATATTTAGCGGATTCATCACCTGTATTTCAAAATTTTTTTACGACCTTTTATATTCACCCAAATGTATTGTAAAGACGTGTTTTAGATGTAAAATAATGTGAACTTAACGGTAAAAATATAAAAAGTATGATTAGTTCAATACAAATGACTTTAAACGATATTTAGTGGAATTATCACCATTTTTTACCAAATTTTTTCCCAAATTTTTTTTCTATTTTTTGTATTCACCCAAATGTATTGTAAATACGTGTTTTAGATGTAAAATAATGTGAACTTAACGATAAAAATATAAAAAGTATGATTAGTTCAATACAAATGACTTTAAACGATATTTAGCGGAATTATCACCATTTTTTACCAAATTTTTTCCCAAATTTTTTTTCTATTTTTTGTATTCACCCAAATGTATTGTAAATACGTGTTTTAGATGTAAAATAATGTGAACTTAACGATAAAAATATAAAAAGTATGATTAGTTCAATACAAATGACTTTAAACGATATTTAGCGGAATTATCACCATTTTTTACCAAATTTTTTTTCTATTTTTTGTATTCACCCAAATGTATTGTAAACACGTGTTTTAGATGTAAAATTATGTGAACTTAACGTTAAAAATATAAAAAGTATGATTAGTTTAATAGAAATGACTTAAGACGATATTTAGCGGATTCATCACCTGTATTTCAAAATTTTTTTACGACCTTTTATATTCACCCAAATGTATTGTAAAGACGTGTTTTAGATGTAAAATAATGTGAACTTAACGATAAAAATATAAAAAGTATGATTAGTTCAATACAAATGACTTTAAACGATATTTAGCGGAATTATCACCATTGTTTACCAAATTTTTTCCCAAATTTTTTTTCTATTTTTTGTATTCACCCAAATGTATTGTAAATACGTGTTTTAGATGTAAAATAATGTGAACTTAACGATAAAAATATAAAAAGTATGATTAGTTCAATACAAATGACTTTAAACGATATTTAGCGGAATTATCACCATTTTTTACCAAATTTTTTCCCAAATTTTTTTTCTATTTTTTGTATTCACCCAAATGTATTGTAAATACGTGTTTTAGATGTAAAATAATGTGAACTTAACGATAAAAATATAAAAAGTATGATTAGTTCAATACAAATGACTTTAAACGATATTTAGCGGAATTATCACCATTTTTTACCAAATTTTTTCCCAAATTTTTTTTCTATTTTTTGTATTCACCCAAATGTATTGTAAATACGTGTTTTAGATGTAAAATAATGTGAACTTAACGATAAAAATATAAAAAGTATGATTAGTTCAATACAAATGACTTTAAACGATATTTAGCGGAATTATCACCATTTTTTACCAAATTTTTTTTCTATTTTTTGTATTCACCCAAATGTATTGTAAACACGTGTTTTAGATGTAAAATTATGTGAACTTAACGTTAAAAATATAAAAAGTATGATTAGTTTAATAGAAATGACTTAAGACGATATTTAGCGGATTCATCACCTGTATTTCAAAATTTTTTTACGACCTTTTATATTCACCCAAATGTATTGTAAAGACGTGTTTTAGATGTAAAATAATGTGAACTTAAAGTTAAAAATATAAAAAGTATGATTAGTTTAATAGAAATGACTTAAGACGATATTTAGCGGATTCATCACCTGTATTTCAAAATTTTTTTACGGCCTTTTATATTCACCCAAATGTATTGTAAAGACGTGTTTTAGATGTAAAATTATGTGAACTTAACGATAAAAATATAAAAAGTATGATTAGTTCAATACAAATGACTTTAAACGATATTTAGCGGAATTATCACCATTTTTTACCAAATTTTTTTCCAAATTTTTTTTCTATTTTTTGTATTCACCCAAATGTATTGTAAATACGTGTTTTAGATGTAAAATAATGTGAACTTAACGATAAAAATATAAAAAGTATGATTAGTTCAATACAAATGACTTTAAACGATATTTAGCGGAATTATCACCATTTTTTACCAAATTTTTTTTCTATTTTTTGTATTCACCCAAATGTATTGTAAACACGTGTTTTAGATGTAAAATAATGTGAACTTAACGTTAAAAATATAAAAAGTATGATTAGTTTAATAGAAATGACTTAAGACGATATTTAGCGGATTCATCACCTGTATTTCAAAATTTTTTTACGACCTTTTATATTCACCCAAATGTATTGTAAAGACGTGTTTTAGATGTAAAATAATGTGAACTTAACGATAAAAATATAAAAAGTATGATTAGTTCAATACAAATGACTTTAAACGATATTTAGCGGAATTATCACCATTTTTTACCAAATTTTTTCCCAAATTTTTTTTCTATTTTTTGTATTCACCCAAATGTATTGTAAATACGTGTTTTAGATGTAAAATAATGTGAACTTAACGATAAAAATATGAAAAGTATGATTAGTTCAATACAAATGACTTTAAACGATATTTAGCGGAATTATCACCATTTTTTACCAAATTTTTTTTCTATTTTTTGTATTCACCCAAATGTATTGTAAACACGTGTTTTAGATGTAAAATTATGTGAACTTAACGTTAAAAATATAAAAAGTATGATTAGTTTAATAGAAAATACTTAAGACGATATTTAGCGGATTCATCACCTGTATTTCAAAATTTTTTTACGACCTTTTATATTCACCCAAATGTATTGTAAAGACGTGTTTTAGATGTAAAATAATGTGAAATTAACGATAAAAATATAAAAAGTATGATTAATTCAATACAAATGACATTAAACGATATTTAGCGGAATTATCACCATTTTTTACCAAATTTTTTCCCAAATTTTTTTTCTATTTTTTGTATTCACCCAAATGTATTGTAAATACGTGTTTTAGATGTAAAATAATGTGAACTTAACGATAAAAATATAAAAAGTATGATTAGTTCAATACAAATGACTTTAAACGATATTTAGCGGAATTATCACCATTTTTTACCAAATTTTTTTTCTATTTTTTGTATTCACCCAAATGTATTGTAAACACGTGTTTTAGATGTAAAATAATGTGAACTTAACGTTAAAAATATAAAAAGTATGATTAGTTTAATAGAAATGACTTAAGACGATATTTAGCGGATTCATCACCTGTATTTCAAAATTTTTTTACGACCTTTTATATTCACCCAAATGTATTGTAAAGACGTGTTTTAGATGTAAAATAATGTGAACTTAACGATAAAAATATAAAAAGTATGATTAGTTTAATAGAAATGACTTAAGACGATATTTAGCGGATTCATCACCTGTATTTCAAAATTTTTTTACGGCCTTTTATATTCACCCAAATGTATTGTAAAGACGTGTTTTAGATGTAAAATTATGTGAACTTAACGATAAAAATATAAAAAGTATGATTAGTTCAATACAAATGACTTTAAACGATATTTAGCGGAATTATCACCATTTTTTACCAAATTTTTTTCCAAATTTTTTTTCTATTTTTTGTATTCACCCAAATGTATTGTAAATACGTGTTTTAGATGTAAAATAATGTGAACTTAACGATAAAAATATAAAAAGTATGATTAGTTCAATACAAATGACTTTAAACGATATTTAGCGGAATTATCACCATTATTTACCAAATTTTTTTTCTATTTTTTGTATTCACCCAAATGTATTGTAAACACGTGTTTTAGATGTAAAATAATGTGAACTTAACGTTAAAAATATAAAAAGTATGATTAGTTTAATAGAAATGACTTAAGACGATATTTAGCGGATTCATCACCTGTATTTCAAAATTTTTTTACGACCTTTTATATTCACCCAAATGTATTGTAAAGACGTGTTTTAGATGTAAAATAATGTGAACTTAACGATAAAAATATAAAAAGTATGATTAGTTCAATACAAATGACTTTAAACGATATTTAGCGGAATTATCACCATTTTTTACCAAATTTTTTCCCAAATTTTTTTTCTATTTTTTGTATTCACCCAAATGTATTGTAAATACGTGTTTTAGATGTAAAATAATGTGAACTTAACGATAAAAATATGAAAAGTATGATTAGTTCAATACAAATGACTTTAAACGATATTTAGCGGAATTATCACCATTTTTTACCAAATTTTTTTTCTATTTTTTGTATTCACCCAAATGTATTGTAAACACGTGTTTTAGATGTAAAATTATGTGAACTTAACGTTAAAAATATAAAAAGTATGATTAGTTTAATAGAAATGACTTAAGACGATATTTAGCGGATTCATCACCTGTATTTCAAAATTTTTTTACGACCTTTTATATTCACCCAAATGTATTGTAAAGACGTGTTTTAGATGTAAAATAATGTGAAATTAACGATAAAAATATAAAAAGTATGATTAATTCAATACAAATGACATTAAACGATATTTAGCGGAATTATCACCATTTTTTACCAAATTTTTTCCCAAATTTTTTTTCTATTTTTTGTATTCACCCAAATGTATTGTAAATACGTGTTTTAGATGTAAAATAATGTGAACTTAACGATAAAAATATAAAAAGTATGATTAGTTCAATACAAATGACTTTAAACGATATTTAGCGGAATTATCACCATTTTTTACCAAATTTTTTCCCAAATTTTTTTTCTATTTTTTGTATTCACCCAAATGTATTGTAAATACGTGTTTTAGATGTAAAATAATGTGAACTTAACGATAAAAATATAAAAAGTATGATTAGTTCAATACAAATGACTTTAAACGATATTTAGCGGAATTATCACCATTTTTTACCCAATTTTTTCCCAAATTTTTTTTCTATTTTTTGTATTCACCCAAATGTATTATATACACGTGTTTTAGATGTAAAATAATGTGAACTTAACGTTAAAAATATAAAAAGTATGATTAGTTTAATAGAAATGACTTAAGACGATATTTAGCGGATTCATCACCTGTATTTCAAAATTTTTTTACGACCTTTTATATTCACCCAAATGTATTGTAAAGACGTGTTTTAGATGCAAAATAATGTGAACTTAACGATAAAAATATAAAAAGTATGATTAGTTCAATACAAATGACTTTAAACGATATTTAGCGGAATTATCACCATTTTTTACCAAATTTTTTTTCTATTTTTTGTATTCACCCAAATGTATTGTAAACACGTGTTTTAGATGTAAAATAATGTGAACTTAACGTTAAAAATATAAAAAGTATGATTAGTTTAATAGAAATGACTTAAGACGATATTTAGCGGAATTATCACCATTTTTTACCAAATTTTTTCCCAAATTTTTTTTCTATTTTTTGTATTCACCCAAATGTATTGTAAATACGTGTTTTAGATGTAAAATAATGTGAACTTAACGATAAAAATATAAAAAGTATGATTAGTTCAATACAAATGACTTTAAACGATATTTAGCGGAATTATCACCATTTTTTACCAAATTTTTTCCCAAATTTTTTTTCTATTTTTTGTATTCACCCAAATGTATTGTAAATACGTGTTTTAGATGTAAAATAATGTGAACTTAACGATAAAAATATAAAAAGTATGATTAGTTCAATACAAATGACTTTAAACGATATTTAGCGGAATTATCACCATTTTTTACCAAATTTTTTTTCTATTTTTTGTATTCACCCAAATGTATTGTAAACACGTGTTTTAGATGTAAAATTATGTGAACTTAACGTTAAAAATATAAAAAGTATGATTAGTTTAATAGAAATGACTTAAGACGATATTTAGCGGATTCATCACCTGTATTTCAAAATTTTTTTACGACCTTTTATATTCACCCAAATGTATTGTAAAGACGTGTTTTAGATGTAAAATAATGTGAACTTAAAGTTAAAAATATAAAAAGTATGATTAGTTTAATAGAAATGACTTAAGACGATATTTAGCGGATTCATCACCTGTATTTCAAAATTTTTTTACGGCCTTTTATATTCACCCAAATGTATTGTAAAGACGTGTTTTAGATGTAAAATTATGTGAACTTAACGATAAAAATATAAAAAGTATGATTAGTTCAATACAAATGACTTTAAACGATATTTAGCGGAATTATCACCATTTTTTACCAAATTTTTTTCCAAATTTTTTTTCTATTTTTTGTATTCACCCAAATGTATTGTAAATACGTGTTTTAGATGTAAAATAATGTGAACTTAACGATAAAAATATAAAAAGTATGATTAGTTCAATACAAATGACTTTAAACGATATTTAGCGGAATTATCACCATTTTTTACCAAATTTTTTTTCTATTTTTTGTATTCACCCAAATGTATTGTAAACACGTGTTTTAGATGTAAAATAATGTGAACTTAACGTTAAAAATATAAAAAGTATGATTAGTTTAATAGAAATGACTTAAGACGATATTTAGCGGATTCATCACCTGTATTTCAAAATTTTTTTACGACCTTTTATATTCACCCAAATGTATTGTAAAGACGTGTTTTAGATGTAAAATAATGTGAACTTAACGATAAAAATATAAAAAGTATGATTAGTTCAATACAAATGACTTTAAACGATATTTAGCGGAATTATCACCATTATTTACCAAATTTTTTTTCTATTTTTTGTATTCACCCAAATGTATTGTAAACACGTGTTTTAGATGTAAAATAATGTGAACTTAACGTTAAAAATATAAAAAGTATGATTAGTTTAATAGAAATGACTTAAGACGATATTTAGCGGATTCATCACCTGTATTTCAAAATTTTTTTACGACCTTTTATATTCACCCAAATGTATTGTAAAGACGTGTTTTAGATGTAAAATAATGTGAACTTAACGATAAAAATATAAAAAGTATGATTAGTTCAATACAAATGACTTTAAACGATATTTAGCGGAATTATCACCATTTTTTACCAAATTTTTTCCCAAATTTTTTTTCTATTTTTTGTATTCACCCAAATGTATTGTAAATACGTGTTTTAGATGTAAAATAATGTGAACTTAACGATAAAAATATGAAAAGTATGATTAGTTCAATACAAATGACTTTAAACGATATTTAGCGGAATTATCACCATTTTTTACCAAATTTTTTTTCTATTTTTTGTATTCACCCAAATGTATTGTAAACACGTGTTTTAGATGTAAAATTATGTGAACTTAACGTTAAAAATATAAAAAGTATGATTAGTTTAATAGAAAATACTTAAGACGATATTTAGCGGATTCATCACCTGTATTTCAAAATTTTTTTACGACCTTTTATATTCACCCAAATGTATTGTAAAGACGTGTTTTAGATGTAAAATAATGTGAAATTAACGATAAAAATATAAAAAGTATGATTAATTCAATACAAATGACATTAAACGATATTTAGCGGAATTATCACCATTTTTTACCAAATTTTTTCCCAAATTTTTTTTCTATTTTTTGTATTCACCCAAATGTATTGTAAATACGTGTTTTAGATGTAAAATAATGTGAACTTAACGATAAAAATATAAAAAGTATGATTAGTTCAATACAAATGACTTTAAACGATATTTAGCGGAATTATCACCATTTTTTACCAAATTTTTTTTCTATTTTTTGTATTCACCCAAATGTATTGTAAACACGTGTTTTAGATGTAAAATAATGTGAACTTAACGTTAAAAATATAAAAAGTATGATTAGTTTAATAGAAATGACTTAAGACGATATTTAGCGGATTCATCACCTGTATTTCAAAATTTTTTTACGACCTTTTATATTCACCCAAATGTATTGTAAAGACGTGTTTTAGATGTAAAATAATGTGAACTTAACGATAAAAATATAAAAAGTATGATTAGTTTAATAGAAATGACTTAAGACGATATTTAGCGGATTCATCACCTGTATTTCAAAATTTTTTTACGGCCTTTTATATTCACCCAAATGTATTGTAAAGACGTGTTTTAGATGTAAAATTATGTGAACTTAACGATAAAAATATAAAAAGTATGATTAGTTCAATACAAATGACTTTAAACGATATTTAGCGGAATTATCACCATTTTTTACCAAATTTTTTTCCAAATTTTTTTTCTATTTTTTGTATTCACCCAAATGTATTGTAAATACGTGTTTTAGATGTAAAATAATGTGAACTTAACGATAAAAATATAAAAAGTATGATTAGTTCAATACAAATGACTTTAAACGATATTTAGCGGAATTATCACCATTATTTACCAAATTTTTTTTCTATTTTTTGTATTCACCCAAATGTATTGTAAACACGTGTTTTAGATGTAAAATAATGTGAACTTAACGTTAAAAATATAAAAAGTATGATTAGTTTAATAGAAATGACTTAAGACGATATTTAGCGGATTCATCACCTGTATTTCAAAATTTTTTTACGACCTTTTATATTCACCCAAATGTATTGTAAAGACGTGTTTTAGATGTAAAATAATGTGAACTTAACGATAAAAATATAAAAAGTATGATTAGTTCAATACAAATGACTTTAAACGATATTTAGCGGAATTATCACCATTTTTTACCAAATTTTTTCCCAAATTTTTTTTCTATTTTTTGTATTCACCCAAATGTATTGTAAATACGTGTTTTAGATGTAAAATAATGTGAACTTAACGATAAAAATATGAAAAGTATGATTAGTTCAATACAAATGACTTTAAACGATATTTAGCGGAATTATCACCATTTTTTACCAAATTTTTTTTCTATTTTTTGTATTCACCCAAATGTATTGTAAACACGTGTTTTAGATGTAAAATTATGTGAACTTAACGTTAAAAATATAAAAAGTATGATTAGTTTAATAGAAATGACTTAAGACGATATTTAGCGGATTCATCACCTGTATTTCAAAATTTTTTTACGACCTTTTATATTCACCCAAATGTATTGTAAAGACGTGTTTTAGATGTAAAATAATGTGAAATTAACGATAAAAATATAAAAAGTATGATTAATTCAATACAAATGACATTAAACGATATTTAGCGGAATTATCACCATTTTTTACCAAATTTTTTCCCAAATTTTTTTTCTATTTTTTGTATTCACCCAAATGTATTGTAAATACGTGTTTTAGATGTAAAATAATGTGAACTTAACGATAAAAATATAAAAAGTATGATTAGTTCAATACAAATGACTTTAAACGATATTTAGCGGAATTATCACCATTTTTTACCAAATTTTTTCCCAAATTTTTTTTCTATTTTTTGTATTCACCCAAATGTATTGTAAATACGTGTTTTAGATGTAAAATAATGTGAACTTAACGATAAAAATATAAAAAGTATGATTAGTTCAATACAAATGACTTTAAACGATATTTAGCGGAATTATCACCATTTTTTACCCAATTTTTTCCCAAATTTTTTTTCTATTTTTTGTATTCACCCAAATGTATTATATACACGTGTTTTAGATGTAAAATAATGTGAACTTAACGTTAAAAATATAAAAAGTATGATTAGTTTAATAGAAATGGCTTAAGACGATATTTAGCGGATTCATCACCTGTATTTCAAAATTTTTTTACGACCTTTTATATTCACCCAAATGTATTGTAAAGACGTGTTTTAGATGCAAAATAATGTGAACTTAACGATAAAAATATAAAAAGTATGATTAGTTCAATACAAATGACTTTAAACGATATTTAGCGGAATTATCACCATTTTTTACCAAATTTTTTTTCTATTTTTTGTATTCACCCAAATGTATTGTAAACACGTGTTTTAGATGTAAAATAATGTGAACTTAACGTTAAAAATATAAAAAGTATGATTAGTTTAATAGAAATGACTTAAGACGATATTTAGCGGATTCATCACCTGTATTTCAAAATTTTTTTACGACCATTTATATTCACCCAAATGTATTGTAAAGACGTGTTTTAGATGTAAAATAATGTGAACTTAACGATAAAAATATAAAAAGTATGATTAGTTTAATACAAATGACTTTAAACGATATTTAGCGGAATTATCACCATTTTTTACCAAATTTTTTCCCAAATTTTTTTTCTATTTTTTGTATTCACCCAAATGTATTGTAAATACGTGTTTTAGATGTAAAATAATGTGAACTTAACGATAAAAATATAAAAAGTATGATTAGTTCAATACAAATGACTTTAAACGATATTTAGCGGAATTATCACCATTTTTTACCAAATTTTTTCCCAAATTTTTTTTCTATTTTTTGTATTCACCCAAATGTATTGTTAATACGTGTTTTAGATGTAAAATAATGTGAACTTAACGATAAAAATATAAAAAGTATGATTAGTTCAATACAAATGACTTTAAACGATATTTAGCGGAATTATCACCATTTTTTACCAAATTTTTTTTCTATTTTTTGTATTCACCCAAATGTATTGTAAACACGTGTTTTAGATGTAAAATTATGTGAACTTAACGATAAAAATATAAAAAGTATGATTAGTTCAATACAAATGACTTTAAACGATATTTAGCGGAATTATCACCATTTTTTACCCAATTTTTTTTCTATTTTTTGTATTCACACAAATGTATTGTAAACACGTGTTTTAAATGTAAAATAATGTGAACTTAACGTTAAAAATATAAAAAGTATGATTAGTTTAATAGAAATGACTTAAGACGATATTTAGCGGATTCATCACCTGTATTTCAAAATTTTTTTACGACCTTTTATATTCACCCAAATGTATTGTAAAGACGTGTTTTAGATGTAAAATTATGTGAACTTAACGATAAAAATATAAAAAGTATGATTAGTTCAATACAAATGACTTTAAACGATATTTAGCGGAATTATCACCATTTTTTACCAAATTTTTTCCCAAATTTTTTTTCTATTTTTTGTATTCACCCAAATGTATTGTTATTACGTGTTTTAGATGTAAAATAATGTGAACTTAACGATAAAAATATAAAAAGTATGATTAGTTCAATACAAATGACTTTAAACGATATTTAGCGGAATTATCACCATTTTTTACCAAATTTTTTTTCTATTTTTTGTATTCACCCAAATGTATTGTAAACACGTGTTTTATATGTAAAATAATGTGAACTTAACGTTAAAAATATAAAAAGTATGATTAGTTTAATAGAAATGACTTAAGACGATATTTAGCGGATTCATCACCTGTATTTCAAAATTTTTTTACGACCTTTTATATTCACCCAAATGTATTGTAAAGACGTGTTTTAGATGTAAAATTATGTGAACTTAACGATAAAAATATAAAAAGTATGATTAGTTCAATACAAATGACTTTAAACGATATTTAGCGGAATTATTACCATTTTTTACCAAATTTTTTTTCTATTTTTTGTATTCACCCAAATGTATTGTAAACACGTGTATTAGATGTAAAATAATGTGAACTTAACGTTAAAAATATAAAAAGTATGATTAGTTTAATAGAAATGACTTAAGACGATATTTAGCGGATTCATCACCTGTATTTCAAAATTTTTTTACGGCCTTTTATATTCACCCAAATGTATTGTAAAGACGTTTTTTAGATGTAAAATTATGTGAACTTAACGATAAAAATATAAAAAGTATGATTAGTTCAATACAAATGACTTTAAACGATATTTAGCGGAATTATCACCATTTTTTACCAAATTTTTTTCCAAATTTTTTTTCTATTTTTTGTATTCACCCAAATGTATTTTAAATACGTGTTTTAGATGTAAAATAATGTGAACTTAACGATAAAAATATAAAAAGTATGATTAGTTCAATACAAATGACTTTAAACGATATTTAGCGGAATTATCACCATTTTTTACCAAATTTTTTTTCTATTTTTTGTATTCACCCAAATGTATTGTAAACACGTGTTTTAGATGTAAAATAATGTGAACTTAACGTTAAAAATATAAAAAGTATGATTAGTTTAATAGAAATGACTTAAGACGATATTTAGCGGATTCATCACCTGTATTTCAAAATTTTTTTACGACCTTTTATATTCACCCAAATGTATTGTAAAGACGTGTTTTAGATGTAAAATAATGTGAACTTAACGATAAAAATATAAAAAGTATGATTAGTTCAATACAAATGACTTTAAACGATATTTAGCGGAATTATCACCATTTTTTACCAAATTTTTTCCCAAATTTTTTTTCTATTTTTTGTATTCACCCAAATGTATTGTAAATACGTGTTTTAGATGTAAAATAATGTGAACTTAACGATAAAAATATGAAAAGTATGATTAGTTCAATACAAATGACTTTAAACGATATTTAGCGGAATTATCACCATTTTTTACCAAATTTTTTTTCTATTTTTTGTATTCACCCAAATGTATTGTAAACACGTGTTTTAGATGTAAAATTATGTGAACTTAACGTTAAAAATATAAAAAGTATGATTAGTTTAATAGAAATGACTTAAGACGATATTTAGCGGATTCATCACCTGTATTTCAAAATTTTTTTACGACCTTTTACATTCACCCAAATGTATTGTAAAGACGTGATTTAGATGTAAAATAATGTGAACTTAACGATAAAAATATAAAAAGTATGATTAGTTCAATACAAATGACTTTAAACGATATTTAGCGGAATTATCACCATTTTTTACCAAATTTTTTCCCAAATTTTTTTTCTATTTTTTGTATTCACCCAAATGTATTGTAAATACGTGTTTTAGATGTAAAATAATGTGAACTTAACGATAAAAATATAAAAAGTATGATTAGTTCAATACAAATGACTTTAAACGATATTTAGCGGAATTATCACCATTTTTTACCCAATTTTTTCCCAAATTTTTTTTCTATTTTTTGTATTCACCCAAATGTATTGTATACACGTGTTTTAGATGTAAAATAATGTGAACTTAACGTTAAAAATATAAAAAGTATGATTAGTTTAATAGAAATGACTTAAGACGATATTTAGCGGATTCATCACCTGTATTTCAAAATTTTTTTACGACCTTTTATATTCACCCAAATGTATTGTAAAGACGTGTTTTAGATGTAAAATAATGTGAACTTAACGATAAAAATATAAAAAGTATGATTAGTTCAATACAAATGACTTTAAACGATATTTAGCGGAATTATCACCATTTTTTACCAAATTTTTTTTCTATTTTTTGTATTCACCCAAATGTATTGTAAACACGTGTTTTAGATGTAAAATAATGTGAACTTAACGATAAAAATATAAAAAGTATGATTAGTTCAATACAAATGACTTTAAACGATATTTAGCGGAATTATCACCATTTTTTACCAAATTTTTTCCCAAATTTTTTTTCTATTTTTTGTATTCACCCAAATGTATTGTAAATACGTGTTTTAGATGTAAAATAATGTGAACTTAACGATAAAAATATAAAAAGTATGATTAGTTCAATACAAATGACTTTAAACGATATTTAGCGGAATTATCACCATTTTTTACCAAATTTTTTTTCTATTTTTTGTATTCACCCAAATGTATTGTAAACACGTGTTTTAGATGTAAAATTATGTGAACTTAACGTTAAAAATATAAAAAGTATGATTAGTTTAATAGAAATGACTTAAGACGATATTTAGCGGATTCATCACCTGTATTTCAAAATTTTTTTACGACCTTTTATATTCACCCAAATGTATTGTAAAGACGTGTTTTAGATGTAAAATAATGTGAACTTAACGATAAAAATATAAAAAGTATGATTAGTTCAATACAAATGACTTTAAACGATATTTAGCGGAATTATCACCATTTTTTACCCAATTTTTTCCCAAATTTTTTTTCTATTTTTTGTATTCACCCAAATGTATTGTATACACGTGTTTTAGATGTAAAATAATGTGAACTTAACGTTAAAAATATAAAAAGTATGATTAGTTTAATAGAAATGACTTAAGACGATATTTAGCGGATTCATCACCTGTATTTCAAAATTTTTTTACGACCTTTTATATTCACCCAAATGTATTGTAAAGACGTGTTTTAGATGTAAAATAATGTGAACTTAACGATAAAAATATAAAAAGTATGATTAGTTCAATACAAATGACTTTAAACGATATTTAGCGGAATTATCACCATTTTTTACCAAATTTTTTCCCAAATTTTTTTTCTATTTTTTGTATTCACCCAAATGTATTGTAAATACGTGTTTTAGATGTAAAATAATGTGAACTTAACGATAAAAATATAAAAAGTATGATTAGTTCAATACAAATGACTTTAAACGATATTTAGCGGAATTATCACCATTTTTTACCAAATTTTTTCCCAAATTTTTTTTCTATTTTTTGTATTCACCCAAATGTATTGTAAATACGTGTTTTAGATGTAAAATAATGTGAACTTAACGATAAAAATATAAAAAGTATGATTAGTTCAATACAAATGACTTTAAACGATATTTAGCGGAATTATCACCATTTTTTACCAAATTTTTTTTCTATTTTTTGTATTCACCCAAATGTATTGTAAACACGTGTTTTAGATGTAAAATTATGTGAACTTAACGTTAAAAATATAAAAAGTATGATTAGTTTAATAGAAATGACTTAAGACGATATTTAGCGGATTCATCACCTGTATTTCAAAATTTTTTTACGACCTTTTATATTCACCCAAATGTATTGTAAAGACGTGTTTTAGATGTAAAATAATGTGAACTTAACGATAAAAATATAAAAAGTATGATTAGTTCAATACAAATGACTTTAAACGATATTTAGCGGAATTATCACCATTTTTTACCAAATTTTTTCCCAAATTTTTTTTCTATTTTTTGTATTCACCCAAATGTATTGTAAATACGTGTTTTAGATGTAAAATAATGTGAACTTAACGATAAAAATATAAAAAGTATGATTAGTTCAATACAAATGACTTTAAACGATATTTAGCGGAATTATCACCATTTTTTACCAAATTTTTTCCCAAATTTTTTTTCTATTTTTTGTATTCACCCAAATGTATTGTAAATACGTGTTTTAGATGTAAAATAATGTGAACTTAACGATAAAAATATAAAAAGTATGATTAGTTCAATACAAATGACTTTAAACGATATTTAGCGGAATTATCACCATTTTTTACCCAATTTTTTCCCAAATTTTTTTTCTATTTTTTGTATTCACCCAAATGTATTGTATACACGTGTTTTAGATGTAAAATAATGTGAACTTAACGTTAAAAATATAAAAAGTATGATTAGTTTAATAGAAATGACTTAAGACGATATTTAGCGGATTCATCACCTGTATTTCAAAATTTTTTTACGACCTTTTATATTCACTTAAATGTATTGTAAAGACGTGTTTTAGATGTAAAATAATGTGAACTTAACGATAAAAATATAAAAAGTATGATTAGTTCAATACAAATGACTTTAAACGATATTTAGCGGAATTATCACCATTTTTTACCAAATTTTTTCCCAAATTTTTTTTCTATTTTTTGTATTCACCCAAATGTATTGTAAATACGTGTTTTAGATGTAAAATAATGTGAACTTAACGATAAAAATATAAAAAGTATGATTAGTTCAATACAAATGACTTTAAACGATATTTAGCGGAATTATCACCATTTTTTACCAAATTTTTTCCCAAATTTTTTTTCTATTTTTTGTATTCACCCAAATGTATTGTAAATACGTGTTTTAGATGTAAAATAATGTGAACTTAACGATAAAAATATAAAAAGTATGATTAGTTCAATACAAATGACTTTAAACGATATTTAGCGGAATTATCACCATTTTTTACCAAATTTTTTCCCAAATTTTTTTTCTATTTTTTGTATTCACCCAAATGTATTGTAAATACGTGTTTTAGATGTAAAATAATGTGAACTTAACGATAAAAATATAAAAAGTATGATTAGTTCAATACAAATGACTTTAAACGATATTTAGCGGAATTATCACCATTTTTTACCAAATTTTTTTTCTATTTTTTGTATTCACCCAAATGTATTGTAAACACGTGTTTTAGATGTAAAATTATGTGAACTTAACGTTAAAAATATAAAAAGTATGATTAGTTTAATAGAAATGACTTAAGACGATATTTAGCGGATTCATCACCTGTATTTCAAAATTTTTTTACGACCTTTTATATTCACCCAAATGTATTGTAAAGACGTGTTTTAGATGTAAAATAATGTGAACTTAACGATAAAAATATAAAAAGTATGATTAGTTCAATACAAATGACTTTAAACGATATTTAGCGGAATTATCACCATTTTTTACCAAATTTTTTCCCAAATTTTTTTTCTATTTTTTGTATTCACCCAAATGTATTGTAAATACGTGTTTTAGATGTAAAATAATGTGAACTTAACGATAAAAATATAAAAAGTATGATTAGTTCAATACAAATGACTTTAAACGATATTTAGCGGAATTATCACCATTTTTTACCCAATTTTTTCCCAAATTTTTTTTCTATTTTTTGTATTCACCCAAATGTATTGTATACACGTGTTTTAGATGTAAAATAATGTGAACTTAACGTTAAAAATATAAAAAGTATGATTAGTTTAATAGAAATGACTTAAGACGATATTTAGCGGATTCATCACCTGTATTTCAAAATTTTTTTACGACCTTTTATATTCACCCAAATGTATTGTAAAGACGTGTTTTAGATGTAAAATAATGTGAACTTAACGATAAAAATATAAAAAGTATGATTAGTTCAATACAAATGACTTTAAACGATATTTAGCGGAATTATCACCATTTTTTACCAAATTTTTTCCCAAATTTTTTTTCTATTTTTTGTATTCACCCAAATGTATTGTAAATACGTGTTTTAGATGTAAAATAATGTGAACTTAACGATAAAAATA